>NC_081408.1:102026900-102183900 GCF_030272615.1 Cryptomeria japonica | reverse complement strand
TCTCTTACAACATTCTTCTAGTAAGGCCGTGGATTCACACCATGCAAGTAGTTCCTTCTACATATCATCAATGTGTAAAATTTCCTCATGAAGAACAAGAAGTCACTATAATTGCATTCTAGCAAATATTGCAATAATCTAAAGCCAACACAAGATACAAGAGTTCCTTATAACAGAGAATCAGTATATCCTACCAAAGAAATTCAAGAAAAGTTATGGGAAACCTTTGAGAAAAATTTCAAATTGAATGATGAAGGAATGGGAAAATATTCTTTGCATAGTTTTCCACTTTCACCTAAGTTATATGGAAAGCCTATATGAAATGAAAGCTTGAATAAATTTGAGCATAAGTGTGATGCTACAAATTTGAAGGATGATTGTTGAAAATGGAGGAGTGAGAGCTCTATTTATAGCAAGAATAGGGCAATAGATGGTCAAGATTGAATGGTTTAATCAAGGGTTGAGTTTGAAAGTTGGGGATCCATGTACATGATTTGCACCAATGAAATGATGACAAGTCTCATCATAGGGTTGGGTTGAAAGAAGGGGTTGGAGACATTGAATGCCTAAGAAGACCTCATGGTTATCTAGAGGCTAAGGGTCAAGTCTAAGTTAGGATTACCCACTGGATTAGGAGTTAATCCAAGGATAAACCTTTGTGCAAATGATTAAGAGATAATCATGGTCAAAGCATTAAAGGCCTGATGAGACCCTTGGGTTGGGTAGAGGTTGAGTCAAAACAAATGTTTTAACCATGTAGGAGGGTTTGGGTTAACCATTAATGGTTATTGGAGACTTTGTGGATTAAGTGGTTGAAGGTTGGAAGCTTTCAAAGGTTATCAAAGACTTTGAGACATTTAGTGGTTGAAGGTTGAAAGTCTTTAATGGTTATCAAAGACTTTGAGGCTTTGAGAAGTGACTTCCCTTTGCTTAGGGATGTGACAAAGTTTAGAGGAGGGGTTAGGATAATTAGAAGCAATTAGAAGATTCTAGAGGGGATTAGAAAGGGGTTTGGGATTTTGCAAGTGGATGGGGGGATAATAGGATTTAATTGATTTAAATGATTTAATTCAATTTGGTTGCAATTTGGAGAAATTAAATAAATTAGATTTATTTAATTTTAGGATAACTATTTAATTAAATTTGAATTTAATTAAAAGTGGATAGGGGGAATTTAATTGAATAAAATGATTTATTCATTAAATGGGTATAGTGAATTTTATTTAAATAAATTGAGTAATTTACTTAATAAAATAGAAGAATGTGGATAGTTTAATTAAATTGGATTTAATCAAATAGGAAAATGAACATAAAATATTCATTTAGGAATATGGTCATTTTTATACGTCTACATTTTTCCCCTCTTTGAAGTGACATGTGTGCACATGTTATTTCAAAGAAAATGATGCTTTATCATGATTTATGATCAAATGCGATTTTTGTGTCGCTCTTGTGATTTGTAAGTCGTGCCCCAGATTTGATTTGATGTGTGATGCCCCAGATTCAATATTTGATGATGATGCCCCCTCGGGAGATGAATCAATATTTTGGTTGAAAATTTTTGATTTATTTTGAGGAGTTGCGTATGATGTGTATGATTTCGTGCATGTATAATATGTGTAAATTGATTCATCTCCCGATAAGTTACAAATGTTTTGGTATAGGGGAGACCGCGACCATAGTATAGGTCCATTAGGCTAACCCTAATTTCATTTTCCTCCTATAAAAGAGGAAAAGAGCTTAAATTAGGTTCATTTGTGCTTTGTTGATTTTGGAGAAAGAGAATTTGCTTTGGAGAGAAAATGCCTATTCCATATCACAGACACCGTTTCGAGTGCGTTTGGAGGTATCGGAGACCTGTAGCACGTGGACCACCAGTAAGTCAACGTTTTTGACCCTTTTTTGATTTTTCATTTTGTCGTTTTTAGTCAGTTTTTGAATTTCAAAGTTCGGGTTTAACGTTCTAGCGCGTCTAGGGTCTAGAGTAACACATACAAAGTGTGAAGTAGCGCATTGAGTTCAAATTTAGGGGTCGCGTCTGAAAAAGATAGGCTAGTGCATAAAATTATTAGGTTAGCGCGTGCATGTAGAATAGCGCATGGAAAGTGTCAGGTAGCGCATCCAGTCAGCAGGTTAGCACCTAGGGGTGACCTAGTGCATAGGGGTCACAGCGGTTTGCATAGGTAAAGGGATTTAGTGCATGGGCTTAACCTAGCACATAGGGCCAAATGGGTAGCACCTAGGAGATGTATATTAGCGCGTAGGCAGAGTCTAGCGCATGGGGTGGGTTAGGTGGCGCAAGGGGAGAAAATATTAGCGCGTAGAGTTAGTATAGCGCATAGGATAGACAGATTAGTGTGTAGGAAAAATAGCCTAGTGCGTGGGGGTTTTTTTAGCGCATTGAGCATCTGTTTTAGCACATCCAAAAAAATTTTGGAAGATGGGCCGATTTGAAAAGTTGCTTTGTTTGCCTATCATGATGTGATGGATTTATCCAATATGAGTGTTGGTATAACTTGTTTTGATTTGCGTGTTTTTAAGTTATGTATAGATACCAATGTGTTGTATTGATCATAATATGATTTATTTGCGTGTTCTATTTCAATTTCAATGTGTGTGAAGCCTGAGTTGTGTTACAAGTCGATATGGGTTGGAAACTTGAGTTGTTTTACAAGCTGATATGGGTGGGAAACTTGAGTTGTTTTACAAGTTTATGTAATTTTGGTACTTGAGTTGTTTTACAAGTTTTGATATGGTTTTGGAGAACTTGAGTTGTTTTACAAGTTGATATGAAATGATAGGATTTTGAACTTTGATGTAGATGAGCAAATTGTTTCATGTTGTTGATAGAAGTTTGATTTTGATAGCTTTGTTTTGATGTGGAAACTGATATTGGATTTGTTTTGCTTGTTGACAGGAGCGATTGGGTGTGGTACAGTCACGGGAGAGATTTCCTAGACCGTGGACATTGATACCACGGTTGTCACAGGCTGATTTGGACATTATTGAGAGATGTGGTTTGACGTCTCTCCTGGATATGCCTCGGTTCACTGTGAACCGGGGGCTGTTGACAGCTTTGGCAGAGAGGTGGCATAGTGACACCAACACCTTCCATTTTGCCACTGGAGAGATGACAGTCACACCTGAGGACTGTTACCGGATCCTGCGCATCCCTGTGGTAGGTGCACTACTACCTTACGAGCAGTTAGAGGAGGGTGGCACAGAGGCGCTGTGCCGAATTTTCCAAGATGAAGTCTGCGGCTACGAGATTCCATGGCAGGAGTTTCTAGATTTGGATTATGCACCGCTGCCATCTGTACTGGCAAGATTCATTGGGGGATTCCTTTGTCCTGATCGCAGGTCAAAGGGATTCTCGGTGGGATGGGGACTAGTTTTGGAGGAGATGGTTACTCAGGGCAGGAGGTTTGCATGGGGGTCAGCGATGCTGGCTCATTTATACAGGAGTTTGCATGAAGTAGTATACCTCAGTTACGGTAGCTTGTCAGCTGGCGTGACATTATTACAGGTATGGTGCTGGGAGCACATTCTAGTAGCGAGGCCACTGGCAGACAGGGACAGGCCCGCAGGTGCAGCATATGCCTATGGATACAGAGGTCTAGTTGTCCAGCATAAGCTGGGCAAACTAGAGCATTGGAGGAGGGTTTTTGATGACATAGATATGGTCACCTGGCGACCATACATAGGATGTGAGGTGTGGGCTGAGGATGGGCTGGAGATGCCCTTTTTGTTCATGACCAGGTACCTAATTGGGAGGACCCCATTCGTGATTGAGTGATTTGTGGTGACCCGAGTTTTGAGGCAGTTCGGGTGCTAGCAGGGTATTCCGTAGGGAGCGTGTCTTTATGCACGACGGTAGCAGGATGTGGCTGATTGGGGGCCGACTATTGATAGTGTCATGGTAGTGGAGGAGTTTGTGGGGTTGGCTGGGCAGATCTGGGATTATGCCCCAGAGATTCAGGATGCGGGGATGACAGATGAGTTCACTCGATTGTTTGCTGCGCGGGCAGTGGCCAGGATATCCGATCCGGAGGAGATGAGGCTAGCATTTGACTCAGATGAGGAGGGAGACGGGGGAGATGATGGACATGATGGGGAGGATGAAGGAGGAGGAGGAGTTAGAGGAGCCAGAGGCAAGCGGGGAGGTATAGTGAGGAGAGGAGAGAGAGGTGTGGATCGAGTAGTGCGGCTGGGAAGGATAGACAGGGGGAGAGGTGGATTGGCTATCGGAGCTGGGGGAGAGGGGAGAGTGGGGGAGGCGCTATCTGTGGTGGGTGGTGAGGAGGAGCCGAGTAGACCAGCACAGAGGAGGAGGACGGATGTACTCCCACCTCCAGTACCGAGGACAGGTCGAGTGGGAGGGGTTCCTCCAGCATAGGTACCGCTCTAGGTTCGAGTGCCAAGGCACATGGAGGATGCTCAGATACGGGCCTTGCAGATTACTATGCAGCAGCTGCAGGCACAGATTTTGACCTATCAGCGACAGATTTCTTAGTTGACTACTGAGAGAGATACCGAGATAGAGCGGAGGGGGCGAGCGGAGGAGATGGTGGCGAGTATGCAGAGGGCAGCGGTGGGTGGTCCGATGAGAGATACCCTTAGAGAGTTGGCGCTGAGAGCCCAGAAGGTAGAATACTATAGGCGGCAGTACCCAAGGACCGACGAGTACAGAGTTTTGCTCAGTCAAGATCTAGCTAATCTCGAGCCACTGGGTCATGATCTGAGAGCCAAGGTGTGACAGGGCCACCGAGACAGGACCCTCCTGGAGATCCAGGGGTGGGTGCATCTGGAGCGAGACCATCTCCGTCAGGGGATAGTCATACTTGAGAGACATGGTCTCTATTGTATTTTTTAGCATTTGTTATTCTTTGTACTGGACACAGTGTTTGGACACTTTTTGTAGATTTTGATCATTTTGAGATATATATATATATATATATATATACAAAACACCATTTTTGATCATGTAATGTGTTGATATGGATGCATTTATTTTATGTGAGGATGTAATGCGTAAATATATGATGTAATGTATGATGCAGGATGAATGCTATTTATATGCTGTGAGATGTATCTTGAAAATGAGATGTATGTTTTAATATGCTACAAAATGTAAAATGATATGTAAATGATGTTAAAATGATATGCAATGATGTTGAAATGATATGTGAACATGCTTAAATGATATGTGACTACTGGTAAAATGATATGCAACTAATTGTTTTTGGAGCATCCCTCATTCTGTATTTGCCATCCGATGGAACCATATGTTTGCTTTCGTTGTAGATATCATCATTGAGCATTGATTTTTTTAGGATATGTTGAAAATTTATACAAGCATAATGGTATAATTGAACCATAATGACCTGAGAAAAATTTACATGATTTTTGATTTTGCAAGATAGCACAAGCATCAAGGTATAATTGAACCAGGACGACCTGAGTGCGTATTGCGTAAATAGACAAGATTAAATCATTTGTATGTGTGAAGTGGAATCAGGCCTTCAGTTATATTTGTTGTATCACGTCTCGAGGCAAGGATTCACACAATACAAGTGATCGCCTCCCAAACAAAAGACTAAGAAAATACTGGAAGTTCCCCATGATCTCTAGCTTTGAAGTATTTTATGGGATATAGGAGAAGATTCCAATAATTAAAAAGTTCAAAATGCAAAATAGTCAAGACTTTTATGCGATAATGCAACATTTAGTACTTCAGAAAATCATCCATCTTTGATATTTTTGTGAATTGTTTTTGTTTAGTTTTGGCGATGAAGTGTAGTTTGGTTGCTGGATGTCATGCTTCTGAGTTTTGCAATAGTTGGAATGTCTTGAATGTTTGCAAGTTTTAATGCCCCTAGCTGAATGTGCCTTGTGATATGATCATGTACAGTGATTTCCAAGCCATGGTGGAATGTGGTAAGAGGATATATATATATATATGGATAACCCAGGATAGTGACTATACTAAGTATGTACTGAATGGATATACGCTAAGTGTCAGGCGATGGCCGATAGTGTTTTGATGGATAAAATGGAAATAGCTAGAGGAGCCATTCTTTTACAAGAGCGCCTGTTTACCAGGTTTTCACCATTTGTTTTTATTGTACTTTGTTTTGTTTTTTTTTTTGCTTTTTCGGGATTTTTTTTAATTTTTTTTAATTTTTTTTGGCTTTTCCGTGCATTAGGCTACTTTAAGTATAGTACTTCTTCAGATGAATGTTGTTAGTTGGGTCTTCGAGCACATCTCCTTCAGAATTTGTAAGCTGATAGGCACTTGATCCATAGGCTGATATGATGACATAGGGACCCAACCAGTTAGTTTCAAATTTTCCTTTCTTTTCTCTATCTTGCTGATTTCTTGGATTTTCTTTGAGGACTAGGTCACCAACCTTGAAGTTGCGAGGGATGACTTTATGATTGTAGCTCCTGCACATGTGCTGCTGATATGCTTTGAGATGAGTATAAGAATGCTAACGTCTTTCATCTAATAGTTCAAGTTCTTGCAGTCGGTTAACTCGATACTCTTCATCTGGGATTAAGCCTTTCAAAGAGACTCTGAGAGATGGAATTTCTACCTCTAGGGATAAAATTGCCTCTGATCCATATACCAATGAGTATGGTGTTGCTCCTGTAGGTGTGCGGATGCTGGTCCTGTATGCCCAAAGTGCTAGATTGAGTTGTACGTGCCAATCTTTGCCTGCATCATTCACTGTTTTCTTGAAGATTTTCAGTATTGTCTTGTTAGATGCTTCTGCTTGACCATTTCCTTGCGGGTAGTATGGTGTAGAAAACCTATGTTGTATTTTGAATTTTTTACATAATTCTTGGACATCTTGATTCTTGAAGGGCCGTCCATTATCTGTGATGGTTGAACTTGGAATACCATATCTGCAGATCAGATAATTTAGGATAAAAGAGGCAATTTGTTTCTTGGTCACTGTGGTCATGGGAACTGCTTCGATCCATTTGGTAAAGTACTCTGTTGCTGTTATAATGAACTTGTGTCCATTCGAAGATGAAGGATGAATTTTGCCAACTAGGTCCAGTCCCCACTAACAAAAGGGCCAGGATGTTGTGAATGGCTGCAGTTCCTGTGCTGGAGCATGTATCAGATTGCCATGGATCTGGCATTTAGGACATTTCTTGGTGAAATGATATGAGTCATTTTCCATTGTAGGCTAGTAGTATCCCATCCATAGAATCTTTTTAGCAAGAGTAGTGCCACTTGAATGTGTGCCACAAATACATTCATGAAGCTCGTGTAAAGCCAAATCAGAATCATTATGATCAAGACAATGAAGAAGAGTACCATCTAGACCTCGACGATATAACATATCAGCGGTAAGGGTGTAACGAGCAGCTTGTTGGATAAAGTTACGTTTTTGGTTCCGGGATTGGTCAATTGGTAAGATATTGTGTTTGAGGTAATCGTATATTGGTCCATATAACGGAGAATCGGAACCAGTCAAGGCATATATAACCTGGGATTCAGAGTGGTCATAGACGGGGGAGAACAGTTGCTCTACCAGGAACTCGTAACGACTCTGTTGCTCTGGAATTTGTAGTAGTGAAGTGATAGTAGCCATTGCATCGACTGCTTTGTTGTTCAACCTTGGTATTTGCTCAAAGGTGATGTGTATAAAATACTGTTTGAAGTCATCCACCATTCGCTTGTAGGGTAGTAACTTGTCATCCTTTGTTTGATAGTTGTTGTTTATTTGATTGATGACTAGTTGTGAGTCTCCATAGACTTTTAACTCTTTGATTTTCCATTCGACAGCCATTTTGATGCCTATAACTAATGCCTCATATTCCACCACATTATTCATGCAGGGAAACATAAGCCTATATGATCTTGGCATAGTGTGTCCTTCAGGAGTGATGAATAGAATGTCGGCCCCTGAACCATGTTGTGTATAGGATCCATCAAAGTATAGGTTCCATTGATTAGGAGAAAGAGCAAGAACGTCCCTGTCTGGAAATTCAATCTCCATGGTTTGTTTTCCTGGTAGTGGTGCTTCAGCCAGCTGATCTGCAATTGCTTGTCCTTTGATGGCTCATCTTTCTGTGTAGTGGATGTCAAATTCACTGAGAATCATGACCCATTTAGCCAATCAGCCTGTAAGAGCTGCCTTGCTGAGTAGATACTTGAGAGGATCAATTTTAGCTACTAGCTTAATGGTGTGTGCTAGCATATAATTTCGGAACTTCTGAGATGCAAAGACCACTGTTAGGCAAGCCTTCTCAATGAATGTATAATTTAGTTCATAACCATTCAATGTCCGACTGATGTAATATATAGCTCATTCCTTTCCTTGTTGATCTTCTTGTGCTAATAGTGCCCCCAGCGAAATATCTGTTGTTGAGATATATAGTATAAGAGGCTTTCCTGTAACTGGTGGTACTAGAACTAGTGGATTCATCAGGTACTGTTTAATTTCGTAAAAAGATTCTGGACACTTAGTCTCCCATCTGAACGGTACATTTTTGTGTAGCAAATGGTTAAATGACAGACTTTTATCTGCTAGTTAAGTGATGAATCGCCTGATTGATTGAAGTCATCCTTGTAGAGATCTGAGTTGACTGATATTCTTTGGTGGTGGCATGTCCATGATGGCTTGTACCTTTGCTGGATCAACTTCAATACCCTTAGCTGAGACTATGTAGCCTAGTAACTTGCCTGATGTAACCCCGAAGACACACTTCTTAGAGTTGAGTCGGACTTGGAATTTCTACAATCGATCAAAGATCTTTGTTAGGATGCCGAGATGTTCAGCTCTGGTGAAGGATTTAGCTAGTAATTCATCCACATAGTCTTCCATAAATGTGTGCATCATATCATGGAATATTGTTGTCATTGCTCTTTGATAAGTGGCTCCTACATTCTTTAAGCCAAAAGGCATAACATTCCAATAGTACGTTCCCCAAGGACAAGTGAATGTTGTTTCATCTTGATCTTCAGGAGCTATTTTGATTTGATTATAGCCTGAGAAACCGTCCATTAATGAGAGCATTGCATGGCTTGTTGTGAGATCTACAATTATATCGATACTGGGAAGAGGAAAGTCGTCTTTTGGACAAGCTTTGTTGACGTCCCTAAAGTAAGTGCATATTCTGATACTACCATCTGGTTTTGACACTGGAACGATGTTGGAAATCCATTCTGCATAGTCAATGGGTCGGATGAATCCGACATCTAGTAATTTTTTCAGTTCAGTTTTGATCATGAGTGCCACCTGTGGATTCATCTTTCGTAGCTTTTGCTTGACTAGCTTGACTCCTATAGAAATGGACAAGTGATGCATCATTAAGTGTGGATCGACTCCGGGCATATCAGCATATGACCAAGCAAAGTTAATTTGCCGTCCTTTAAAGAAGATGATGAATGTCGATCTTTCTTCCTCTATTAGAGATTCTGCAAGATGTATGTTTCTGACTACTTCTGTGTTACCAATGTTGATTGATTGAGTGGGCTCAATCAATATGGGTGATCGTTCATGAAAATGTTCAGGAAGAGTGTCAAGTCTCCCATCATCAGGTGCCTTAAAAAGGTTTTCACCTTCAGATGCGTCCTTTATTTTTACTTTTTTGGGATCTAGAGCTGCCATTGACTGGTTTCCAGCATCAGATCCTTTATTTGATGTATTTTTGCGACTGAGAGACTTGGCACTCCCTGATTGACAGACATTGTTATTTTGTTCACTGGTAGAGCTTGTTTCTGGATTTATGGTACATAGGTAATGTATAATAGATTCATCATCTGGGGAAATGGGTATATCATGGGTTTCAGGTTCATCCCAATCGATGAGGTCGGGAAAGACAAGTGGTAAAGAATCATTGGGTGGATCAAGTTCTTCTACCGTAAGTGTTAGGATAGAGTTTTCGTCGTGATGGGTCTTGGTTTTAAAAAATTCCAGGGTTTCGTCGAGGTCTTTGATGGTATCATCTTCCACATAGACTTGTTCATAATGTTTCTGTTCGCTTTCCTTGGCGTCATAGATATTTTGTGGTCCAAATTCAAGAGGTCTATCTTCTGCATTATGTTCTTCTTGAGAAAGGGATATGGAATCAATATCATCTGGGATATTTGTAGTAGCATCGGAGTAGGTACCCCATTCATATTCATTGGAATCTGTCTCATAGGCATCATCCCAGATTCTATCTGTGCTGCAAACAGGTATGTTGTATGGTGAAAATAAATCTTTGATGATGGATACTATTTTGATATTTTGTGTTGATTCTGTATCCGATCCATCTTCCACTTGCTGGATTTGTTCATAGATTGTGCTTCCTTGGGGAGGAATAACGGTTTGTTGCGATGACATGATTTGCTCTTGAGACATTATTGTTTGAATATGAGCTACTGCTGCAGATATGGCCTTCTTATGATTTAGAAGCTTTCCCTGATGCAACTTCTGATCTTGACGTTCTCATACCTTACGGATTGTTTCTGCTGATTCAAAGAGTGCTTCTTGCCAGGATTCTTCGTTGTACTTCTTTTTTACCTTCCATTGAGGTTTTGCAGTTGTGTGTGGCGGTCGTTTCAATAGGAATGTGAGTTTAGAACCCAATCCTGCTTTGTTTCTACTAGGTTGTGAAGGAAGATCTATAGGTTCCATGACTCCTTCCTTGCACTTCCCAATAGGTCCTTTACCGCCATATCCCATTTGCTTCATGATTAAGTATCCTTTTCCATACAGGTGTGTTGGTAGAACAATGTCCAGAGCGGCTGCTCTATGATCTTATTCCTCATCTTTGTATAACCAGCTAAGGACGTCTTTGTCTTCTGATTCATGTGCTAGAGTACCCAATTGGATGAAGGTACCATCAAATTTAGTGATGGGCTGAGTTGCCAAATGTGTTGATGTAGTAGGCAAACCATGCGATCTAGGTGATGTTGGCAATTTGGCCAAACATAAAGGTTCCAGAGAATATTCTCCCATGCCTTGGTCTTTGATTTGCATTTTTTGCTTGAAGTCTCCCCATAAGGAGTTGAGCTTTGTTGTTGGTGGATCTGATGTTGAAGATCGTTGCTTCTCTCTATTATGAGGAACCAAACTGTCTTGGGCTGCCCCCATTGCGTTGCAATGTTGAAATGGATTGTGATCAGCTGATATGGAGATTTCTTGTCCATCATAAGGGAACTTGACACACTGGTGATACGTAGAAGGTACTGCTTGCATTTCATGTATCCAGGGTCATCCTAACAAGATATTGTAGGTTAGATCGATGTCTAAGACTTGACATACAGTATCCTTTTGCACTGGTCCCACTTGAATAGGTATTATCATAGTTCCTTTAGAGGACCTTTCCTCGTCATCATATGCTTTTATGGTAATCTTTTTACAAGGATCAATAGATTCTTCTGAGAAGCCTAGTGCACGGATAAGCTTTAAAGTACATATATTAAGTCTGGCTCCTCCATCTATTAAGACTCTTTTTACCCAGTGCTTGCAAACAATGACTTCAATATGGAGAGGAGTATTATGTAGACGACTCAATGAAGCATTATCATGCTTTGAGAAGGTGAGGTTATGAGGTCCTATCATATGGGCGACCATGGCTTGAAATCTATCTGTATCCAGATTGTGAGGTACATTTGTTTCTAATAGTGCTTTCTCCAATATGTCTTTGTGCTTCGGTGATAGTCTCAATAATTCCAGGATAGATATCTGAGCTGAAGTCTTGCATAGTTGGCTAACCAAGTCATATTGGAGTTTTGGTGTGGCAGTTGTAGGTGTCGTATGTCCCTTCAAGACATATTTATGAGTTTGGGTTGTTACATTGATAGATTCATGATCATGCCGATCTCGAATGGTGATGACATTGACTTGATGATCTTCAGCTGATATGTGGTTGATTGTGTTGTTGTAGATGTGATTAATACGAGCTCCGCGTGTATCATCTGAAGTTGATGCTCCATCTTTGTTGTAATTAGGGAGAGGATTTTTGAAGGCCCCGTGATCACCATTTGTTTTGAGACCATCCACTGTTAAATCACCTCAATCAATCATGTCCTGCACTATGTGTTTCAATCTCATGCATTCGTTTGTTCTATGACCCTTGTTGCGATGAAAATCACAATAGTGTGAATCATTCCACCAAGGTGGTTTGATTGGGGGTTCATAGTTGTTGATGGGAGGCAAAGAAAGAATTTTGTTTGCTAAAAGTTCTCAGAATGCAGATTCTAATGATTGTCCCAGTGGTGTGAAGATACGCTTTTCGAAATTGTTCGTCTTGTTGCGTGAATTGTTGTTAGGCCCTGGATTCATGTTTTTGCTTTGAGTATTGTTGGCGTTGTTTGTGTTGAGTTTTCCTTGATCAGTGTTCGGTGCATATGTGTTAGCACTAGGGGTAGCATTTTTAAGATTTTGAGGATTTTGAGGATTGCCGGATAATGCAAGCACTGGTTGCTTAGATTTGGGATCATATGATTCATTGTTGCATTCATTTTTGTTTTGGGTCCAAAATCGAGATTTATCAAGGTTGGTGTTGTTCTGATTATTGTAGTTTGATGAGTTGGTTCCTTCCTTGTAGAACTTGAGTGTTCCCTTTTTGACACAAGCTTCCTCTACTTGAATGCCATTTTCAATCAATTTGGCGAAAGATGGTATGCATTTAAGTTTGAGTTTGTAACTCATTTCGCCATTCAAGTTATTGATGAAGATTTCCATTTTCTCCTTTTCAGGAATATCTCGAGGATATCGCGATACCATGCGTCGCCAACGCTGAAGGAACACCATGAATGTTTCATTGTTCTTTTGTTTGGTGTTGCAAACATCTAGCATGGTTATGGCATGTTGGATGTTGTAAGAATAGTGGGTGATGAATTTGTTAACCAATTCATCAAATGATCTAACAGGTGGTGTAATCTTGGATAACCATTCCATTGTTTGTCCTCCCAGGCTTCTTGGGAATAACCTCATCAGATAAGTGTCATCATGAGCAAATTCAAGACTTATGGTGCAAAATTCTCAAACATGATCCTGAGGATCACTTTTCCCATCATATTTATAAAATTTGGGAACATCTGAGTTTGGAGGAAAAGGTACCATGTTTAATCTCCTGTCAAATGGATAAGGACAGATTTCATTTATAGAATACCGCACTATTGTCCCTTGTTGCATATCTTGTATTTGTCTTTGCAACATTTGCATTTGTTGAGTAAGAGCAACCAAGGGTGCATTATCTTGTCGAGGGATGAATTCTTCCCTCGTATTTGTTCTTAACTGAAAAGGTGTGGTAAACGGTATGTGTTGTTCTGGAGTCTCAAGCTCAGGTATACGCATTTCTGGTATACATTGCTCTGGAATATGTTGCTCAGGTATGCGAGTTTCTTCTTCTCTTTGTTGTTCTTGATATGTATATTGTTGAGACCCGGTTTGAAAAACGTTTGCATCAAAATCCTCGAGTAATTTAACGCCTTTACTTGTGAGCATGAGCAAATACTTTTCTTTGTCATTTTCTATAAGCCTTTCGATGAGTTTTTGGAATGAAGGATTTTCTTGACATTCTTGAAGAATTGTGTCAGTAATTTCAGGCTCTTTCGAGTGTGGAATTTCAAAAGGATTTGACAATCTGTGATTCATACTTGATTCTGCATGTGTCTCGCTTTGTTTGTTTCTTTGAGAGCGAGTGACAGGCATTTTAGTAGAAACTTTCAGTGATGAAAGGGACAAAAGCCTCGTTGATGTGTTGCTCGGGTGTTGGTGGTTCTGGTTGAGATGTGTTATACATGATGCACTCATCGGGCAAGAATACTGGATTGATCTTTCCTCCGCGGTTTATCTTTTGATTAAAAGCAAACTTTTGACAGTATGCTCTTGTCTTTAGGGGTTCTTTGTCAAATTCGCTAGATTTGTTTTGGATATAACGTTTGACGTGATGAAGAAATACCCGATGAGATTTGAAGAGTTGACGATTGATGTATAAAAACTTATTTCTCTTGATGAATTTGGCAAAACTAGGTTGTTGTTTCTTCAACGTGATGTTACGATAAAGGTTCTTTCTTCTCAGAATAAGGGGATTAGTCATGCATGAGTGATCAATGGTTTCCTGTGATTTGTTTGGATTTATTTGATTCTTGTTTGAAAAATTTCAAATCTTACTTTATTAAAGTGAAGGTGTAGATGTCCCTTCATGACAAAGTGTGTCAAATGATATGAATTAAAGCTTCCCGATTTGGAAACTAGATTTGACAATTTGATAATTCTAAACAAGTGTTTTGAGATAAAAATCTGTAAGATGGTAAAGGATTCTATTGATACTAATGATGAAAATTTTCTGGATTATGATAGGAGAGACATCCTCTATTGCACGATTCATTTCGGATTTTGACAACTTCGTTTGACACAAATTTTGCTCAACAAATAGGTTTATGGTTTGTTTTTGTCACTCTGGTTTGATGAAAGATGAATTTTGATGAAAAGGGCTTCTAAAAATGATTTTGAAACTTTCAAAAAAAATTCAGTTTTTGCTCTTTGTTTTTCTGCCTTGGATTACGTGCTAGAATAGAGTCTACATGCGCTACTGAATTCACTTGATGTGCTAAAAGAATGAGCACACGCGCTAAGCTGCCCCTAGACACGCGCTAAAGTTTGGACTTTCTAAAAATGATGGTCTAACAGTTGAAAAAGATTATACGCTATCCTGTGTCTTCGATGCGCTAACTTTTTGACCTTAAGCGCTAATGTTTCTATGCCACGTTCTAAGATGTTTCTTCCACGCGCTAAAGTTCGGACTATTGAAAATTGTTGTCAAATTTGTTTAAAAAGCTACGTGCTATACTGGGCCTGTCACATGCTAACTGTTTGTTTCCACGTGCTAATATTATGCTTCCACATGCTAGACTGTTTTGTAGATGCACTAAAGGACTTTGTACGTTTTGCCTTAAGATGAAAACGCTACTGTTTTAACGCCACGCGCTAACTTGATGTTTGGATGTGCTAACAAAAGTACTCCACACGCTAAGAGGTTGCTCTTATGCGCTAAATTGCGTTGATTTCTCTTTTTGTTGATTTCCTGTTAATTTTGAATTTTGTTGTAAAATTTTCAAGTGTGATGGATGATTTTCTGAAATAATAAATGCAAGCACGACACAAAAAGTACAACCATTTTGCCTAATCTAACAATAAAGTGTATGTTCTGTGAGGATGTGTTCAAATTCCCAATGTTTTAACAGGTTTGGATACAAGTAATACACTTCAGAAAGACTCTTTAGTCAAGGGTAATAAATAACATCATAGCCCACTAGTCTCGATACTCCGTCAGCTCAAACAACCGTGTTACCCCCTAGAGGGCACCCTTTTTTTTGCCTTTTGCCAGAAATTAACTCAAAGTGAATTGCTCCACAGTTGAGTAGTTATCTTGGGAGATATATGGTGAGTAATCTTGGGGGTGGATTCTTCCCCACCCTTGCACTATGATGTTACAAATGTCTGGTTACTGACTCGGCTCAAAGTTTCTATTTCTATGGTTTGTAATCAAGCTTCCCATTCGGCCGTCAATGATAAACTCCCTCAGGAGGCTTCCCAACCTTTAGAAAAAAGGCTTTACGTATCTCGAGGATACTGGGGGAAGGCTAATCACTACGCGCAACTATTGAAAAGGACTTTCATCACTTTCCACATTTGATTAGAGTGGGTTGGAATTCTTGGCGTTAAAGTCGTTCCCCACTTAGGTCATTCCCTTCACACCAGCCATAAATGGCTTTAAGAGTTGATTGCAACTCTTCGGGAAGGCAGGCCTGCTAAAAGATGTAATGCTTGAAGTACTGAAAGCTGTAAGAGTGGTCTGAATTTTTGATCACCCAGTTAAGGGGAGAGCATATTCCTTCCACTTTTGAGACAAAGCAATCAATTTGGTTTATTTTATCCTTTTAAATTAGTGATTTGCTAACATCTATTTAGAGATGTTGCTCCACAAAAACATGGTGTTTATTTTTATCCGTGCAAATCAATGATTTTTTTAATCTATGAAAGTAAATTTGGTCAACAAAGCAAAATTTTTGATTTGGTGGTCAACAAATGAAATCGTTTTTACAATAAAATTTCCTGCTCTACCTACAAGAAACTGTTAGAATCCTGCAAAATTGCGATCCATGAGCTAGAAAATTTGGATTTAGGTGGACTTCTACAAGTCTAAATTCTCCTGCTGTTACAATTTTAATTTTAGTCCTCTGTCTGTGATGCGCTATAGAACAAATTTTATGCGCTACAATATATCCTGGATGCACTAAAATAAAGGATTAATGTGCTATACTGTTTACTGGATGCGCTACTCTGTGTGTTGGAAGCACTGTTCTGTCCCTTTTCTTTCTCTTGCACTCAGTCCTGCAAGAAAATTTGAAATATGATGCGCTAACGTTTTAATTGTATGTGTTGGATGATGGTCTACTGATGCAGAGCCCTTGTGACCACTGAGATAATCCCTTCAACTTGGGATACAAACAAGGACTCCAGCAATCATACCAAGACTCTAAGGGGTGGTTTAGACTAGGTTTCTTTGGTTACATACCATTTCTTCTCTTAATCATCTTTGACAATACTCAAACCCCACACCTTTCTCCAATGATCATCCAAGACTCTTTAGGGCCACACCACCCAACAAGGGTTGAGACTCTTCCCAAGGTAATTATGACTTCTAGGGTTTTGTTCTACCATCCCCTAAGCCAACAAACCACTATCCAATCATTGGAATTGAGTCACTAACAAAGTTTAGTGCTACTGCTATAAATGGGATTGTCATGCCTAGTAGCCCAGCCAGACTGAAAAATTAAGATTTCTTCCTAATTTTTCAAATGACCCCTACAACTAAGAGTTGATTTTTTTTAATTCAAGTGAGTTCCAAAGGATTCCAAAAGGGTTTGGGCAGATCCAATGTCTAAGGGTTATAAACCCAATTTCACTCCTAGGCCAAATAGCTCTAATTAGGCCACCCTAACAAAGGAAGTGTGCTATAAAAGTGCTGCCCCAACAAATTAATACTTGGAACATGTAGAGGGCATGGAAATAACATAAATCACCAAGTTTCAGACCCTGGTTACACTTCTAACTTCATTCATGGAATCGGTTGCACAATGAGACTAGGTGGCCACATAGAGATGTCCACCCTAACACAGCAAACCCTTACCTTTACCTGCTTCTTTCCTGCAAAAGGCCATGAAAATATTAATGTAAATGGTCTTACCTTGCTTCACCCCAAAGGCCATTCAAAACCAATGAGGTATCAACAAGAAAACTTCATTTTTTCCTTCAAAACCTAGGCAAAACTATCAAATCCGGGTTACTTCCAGTAAAATGCAGATATCTCCACTTCCAGAATGAATCAAGACCTTATATTAGACTCATTTTAAAGGTGATTAAATTATCTAAAACATCCCACTAGTTTTATTCCCCCAAGAAATCTGTACTATACAAAAAATAGAAAATAGCAGCAAATTGTAGGAAAAATCACAGTTTTATTGAGTTTTTGAATACCAACTTTTACCTTCCACCTTCAACAACCCTGCCAAAGGTTGTATTTCGATCTTTTATGACTCTTACAATAGTTACCAACTGATTTTTGAAACCAACATGGTGGTTTGGAGGAAGTTACAAATTTGGGTTAAAAGTTGTCATAGTTGCTTGACAACTTTTGACAATTTTTGACATTTTGTCCTCCTAAACACACCAAGACACTAATTGACCCCTAAGACACTTAAAAATCTTCAAATGCACTAAAAATTCCTTCAAGTCATGAATAACCCCAAATTCCATATACCCAAGGTGGTTTATAACACACCCACCTAAGGTATTGGCTTACAAGGTAGGGTATGATTATTACAATAAAGAAAAACATCAAATATGCAAATAAGACATAAATCCTACTAAACTCCTTCACCTATGTTTTCTCCTCAAGATCACTTGGTGGTTGATGTGTAGATGCCCCTGCATCATCTACAAGCGCTGAACTATGAGCTGGATGCGCTAATATGTTAACTTGATGTGCTACTCTGTTTTTCGCTCGTGTCGAGACCTACAGGAAAATTTTAGAGGGGGTCATGCACTGAGAGAAGGTCTTCACGTGCTAAAGTATAGACCCCACGTGCTAAAAGTAAGCGAGATGTGCTAGACTATTAACCAGATGCGCTATGGAATGTTTCCGATGCGTCGATTCCTGTTTCCCGCGGACCTGCAAAAGTCATTAATTTGAAAAATCGATTTGTTATTTGGGGTCGGGCCCCACGGTGGGCACCAAAAATGTATGCGGGAAAAGTTGTTTGATATAATTAAATATGTGAAAATATTTCAAAATACTAGTCCACACACACACACAGGACTTCTTGGTGCAAGCTATGGAGTAATAACGTATTACTCAGCTTCCCAAGGAGGGTCCCATGGTTCTCTATCTCACAATGTCCCTCAAACCAATGTTTTTCTCTTAGATCACTGAGCAAAGTGGTTTAGGGATGGCAAATGTAAGAACGAGGGATGCTCTAATAGATTTTAGTATGAGATGCGTTATAGGCTAGGTATGATTTTAAAATGCAATAAACTAAATGATAAGATGACAAGATTAGTATGAATACTATCCTAGCATACTATATTTAGTCTATGATTGAACTAAAATGATAAAGAAAGTAATCTAAACATGCATATTTAGTCTACTTCCTGATTTAAAGAGAGGCTAAATGATGAACATATATGAAATGAAAGCTTGAATATATTTGAGCATAAGTGTGATGCTACAAATTTGAAGGATGATTGTTGAAAATGGAGGAGTGAGAGCTCTATTTATAGCAAGAATAGGGCAATGGATGGTCAAGATTGAATGGTTTAATCAAGGGTTGAGTTTGAAAGTTGGGGATCCATATGCACGATTTGCACCAATGAAATGATGACAAGTGTCATCATAGGGTTGGGTTGAAAGAAGGGGTTGGAGACATTGAATGCCTGAGAAGACCTCATGGTTATCTAGAGGCTAAGGGTCAAGTCTAAGTTAGGATTACCCAGTGGATTAGGAGTTAATCCAAGGATAAACCTTTGTGCAAATGATTAAGAGATAATCATGGTCAAAGCATTAAAGGCCTGATGAGACCCTTGGGTTGGGTAGAGGTTGAGTCAAAACAAATGTTTTAACCATGTAGGAGGGTTTGGGTTAACCATTAATGGTTATTGGAGACTTTGTGGATTAAGTGGTTGAAGGTTGGAAGCTTTCAAAGGTTATCAAAGACTTTGAGACATTTAGTGGTTGAAGGTTGAAAGCCTTTAATGGTTATCAAAGACTTTGAGGCTTTGAGAAGTGACTTCCCTTTGCTTAGGGATGTGACAAAGTTTAGAGGAGGGGTTAGGTTAATTAGAAGCAATTAGAAGATTCTAGAAGGGATTAGAAAGGGGTTTGGGATTTTACAAGTGGATGGGGGGATAATAGGATTTAATTGATTTAAATGATTTAATTCAATTTGGTTGCAATTTGGAGAAATTAAATAAATTAGATTTATTTAATTTTAGGATAACTATTTAATTAAATTTGAATTTAATTAAAAGTGGATAGGGGGAATTTAATTGAATAAAATGATTTATTCATTAAATGGGTATACTGAATTTTATTTAAATAAATTGAGTAATTTACTTAATAAAATAGAAGAATGTGGATAGTTTAATTAAATTGGATTTAATCAAATAGGAAAATGAACATAAAATATTCATTTAGGAATATGGTCATTTTTATACATCTACAGGAAACCTTTGAGAAAAATCTCAAATTGAATGATGAAGGAATGGGAAAATATTCTTTGCATAATTTTCCACTTTCACCTAAGTTATATGGAAAGCCTACAAATATCCAATCAAAGACCTCAAAGAAATCAAAAGATATGTTTAATGGAGCATTTGTTAGAGCTGGAACCCTTGAAGAAGAAACCGAAGACAAGGACATTCTTGGTTGGCTGTATAAAGATGAAAATGAAACTATAGAAACAGCTGTAGAAGTCAATATTCCCATAGAACAATATGGCAATGGTTATAAGATCATGCAAAAAATGGGATATGAAGGAAAAGGACCAATTGGTAAGCAACATCAAGGTATTTCAGAACCTATTTATCCCTACTCACAATCTAATGAAGATAAATCAAGACTTGGATATCTAAAATCAAATCAAAAGCAACATAATCATCAACAGCCAAAGTGGAGGAAGAAATTAGTCTCTAAAGAAGAATAATGGAAAGAAAAGCTACATCAAGTAGTAGAAATAGTAGCCAATAAGAAGAAACAAGAAGAACATGAGAAACAAGAAGAAGAGATTGCAACACAAAGAAAAGAAGAATCTTGTCAACAAGTTCAAGGAATACGAGCAACTGCAAAATCTAAACAAGATATTCCAGAAGCAGTAAAAATTGAGATAGCAGAAATCAAGGAACTTTTTGCACCATACAACATTCCTATGTGGTATAGTGGTATAGTCCCAAACAATGGTTTAGAGATAGAATCAAATGAATATGAATAGGGTCCAAATGTCTCATATTGTATATCAAGTGAAGAAAGAAATGAAGAGCAAGAAGCTATCACAAAGGAAGACTTGTCTATTACAAAACAAAAGATGGCATTAGAAAGAAGACAAGAAGAACTTAGAATTGAGAGAAAAGAGGCATATACAAGACAAGAAAAGAAAGGGGATGACAAAGACAAAGAAATAATTCCACAAGAAGCAACAATAGATATGGATTAAGCATTTGGAAATATCAGATTTCTATCAAATAAAGAGCATAGTCAAGTAGGATTGCCTATTAGTTCAGAAGAAGCTGAGTTTGAAAGAAGATAAAATCTAGCAAAAGAATTCTCTATATCATGTACACAAGTATTTCAACTTCAAAATGCAAATGAATTTATTAAAAATAGTCAAGAAGGAACTTGTAGTACTAAAGACATGTGTGTTGATATAACCCATTCGTTTAAGGGACAAACGTCAGATGAAGAGCCATTTGAGTGCGAACTACAAAATGATGATTTTTTTAGAACTAACTGGAGAATACTTGGGAGAGATAATCCTCAAGATCATTCTATCTATGATATTACCTACTCTATGCCAAATTATGATGATAATGTCATGAAATTTGAAGCACCTAACGATGACAATGAATATGACTTACCCCTTCTTCATCCTAAACTAATTGGTTGGGATAATGTAGAAAACCCTGAATTAGATGTCTTTTCCAATGATCATGACTTAGCTATGTATCTTAATGATGTCAAACCCATAAAACCTAAGATATCTTCCATTTTGAAATCAAGTAATGTTTCTTGCAGTCAGGAGAATGCCAAACTTTCCAGTCACAAAATTGAAATAAAACAAGGAAAGAGATCTACTTTTGAAAACCATTTCATGGCAACACTTAGATCAATCAAAAGGGAAAATAAAGGACGAATCTGATGGTTAAAACCTCTTGCAGGCACCAGAAGATGGAAAGTTTGACATCCTCCCTGCATATTTTTCAGGAGAGATCTTCTATTCTAATAAAACCAATAGAAGTAATAAATATTGGAACATCAAAGGACCCCAAGATACTTCATTCTGCTACCTCAGATAAAGAGAGGAAAGAATACATAGAATTCTTCAGACAAAGACAATTAAATTTTTTTTGGTCCTATGTTGACATGTCGGGACTTAATCCAGATCTTATAATGCATCATTTCAATGTGGATTTAAAAGCAAAACTAGTGTCAAAGCTGGATAAAAGCATAAGAGTCTGCACTGATTTCAGAGATTTGAACAAAGCATGTCTGAAAGATGATTTCCCACTACCCAACATTGATATAATTGTGGACTTATCAACAGGGCATGAGATGTTTTCATAAATGGATGGCTTCTCAGGATACAATCAAATAAGAATTGCCCCTGAAGATCAAGAAAAGACAACATTCACCTGTGCATGGGGTACTTATTGCTGGAATGTTATGCCATTTGGGCTTAAGAATGCAAGAGTGACTTATCAAAGGGCTATGACGAAAATTTTCCATGATATAATGCATACATTTATGGAAGATTATGTAGATGATATACTTGCAAAATCTCATACAAGACAAGAATATTTGAACATCATAAGCAAGATCTTTGATAGGCTGGAAAGATATCAATTGAGATTAAATCCAAAGAAATGTGCATTTTGAGTAACCTCTAGAAAATTTCTTGGGTACATTATATCAGCCCGTGGAATTGAAGTAGATCCTGAAAAGGTCAAAGCCATCATGGAGATGGAGTCACCAAGGAACATAAGTCAATTGAGATCTTTACAAGGAAGATTGCAATCAATCAGAAGATTTGTCTCTCAATTAGCAGATAGATGTCATCCATTCACTCATCTTCTACATAAGAATGTTCCATTCAAATGGGATGAGAAATGTGAAGAGGCTTTTATGAAAATCAAAGAATATCTCATGAATCCTCCAGTACTGGTATCACCAATAAAAGAGAAACCATTGTTGCTCTATATCTCGACGACAAACGTATCATTAGGCACTCTCCTAGCTCAACATGATGAAGAAGGAAAAGAAAGAGCAGTGTGTTACATGTTGGTATTTTGGTATGGTTTTGTCATTGATGTCAACACCTACTAAAATCATTTCGGAGATCCAACAAACATTCACCGGCAAGCAAGTAACTATTACACAGTTACTGGTATATGGTACACCGACAGGCCATAATGATCACCGACACTTGGAATCGCATGGAAGACACTTGGTAATGTCGAAGACATCGTGTGGACATCTTATCTTGGAGAATTGGTCATTGGTATATTCATATTTGCATATTTTCTTTTACTGGCAAATAGGTCCAAGGTTATCCAGGGTTACACCGGTAGGTTTATCTTTTCCAGATTAGCATGGCACGCTATGGAGATGATTAATTAATGTTGTAAATGCATTAAGCCAACGTGTTCAATCGGTTATTGCATTGGATATTATATTGTTTGTAAAATGTTTTTATTGTAATATCTTGTAGAGCTGACCTACTAAAATTGGTCTTAGGTTATGGTATAAATGTAAGGTCTTAATTGTAAGATTGAATGTGGAATGCGAAGAAGGTATATTGTGAAGGGATATGCGAGATTAAGCAGAGCTATACATGAAGATATCATTTGAAGGTGAAGCTAGGTTTTTGTGAAGGCATATTAGTATTACACTGATACTAAATCTAGCATATGAAGATGCTATTTTGTGTAGTACATTCTTATTGGATTTAACCATCCAATTGTAGTTAGTGTGACTCCCATTTGTGTTTGAGCAATGAGATCTAGGCGCTTGGCCTTTCTGCATGTGCAAACCCCATTTATGTACACTTACTATCTGCAATAGTATCATCTAATTGTGGGTAAGGTTTCCCATCATGGTTTTTCCCCTTACAGGGTTTCCACATACAAACATTGGTGTCATGTGTTGTGGATGATTTTATCTATTGGTTTTATGCATTAATCTTTACCGGTATTGCATTTATCTATTAAATATGTCCACTGGTATAATAGACTATCTCACTGGTATTAAAGCAGTAATTGATTAAGTTGGTTTTGGTTTAAAGTTTTAGACAATTGATTCACACCCCCCCCCTCTCAGTTTTCCCTGGGACCTAACAATTGGTATCAAAGCTAAGTCCTCTTTTGCAGAAGTTTAACAACTTGAGGAGATCCAATGTCTACTAACTATTTTAGGAAGGACAGTCCTAAACTTGATGGAACCAACTATGGGATATGGAAGACCAGAATGGAGACAAATCTAAATTGCATTGGAAAGGACATCTGGGATGTTACAAAGAATGGTTATATTGCTGCTACTCTAGGTCAGCCTGCTCCTAATAACTTGACTAAAGATGAAGAAAATGATTGCAAAGCAAGAGAAGCACTTTTGAGCGCATTCACAGATCAGCAAATCATGGGATTATCAGACAAATCAACTGCTAAAGCTATTTGGGATCATTTGGAAACACTAAATGAAGGAGATTCCATAGTCAAAATTGCAAAACTTGAAAGCTTCTGGGTCAGGTATGAAAATCTAAAAATGGAGGAAGATGAAAGAATTTTTGCTTTTATGGAAAGAGTAAATGAAATTGTTTTGGATATAAAATGTTGTGGAGGAACCTTAAGTGAAGATGAAATTGTTTCAAAATTTTTAAGAGGATTGCCACTGGCATACAAAATGAAAGTTACTGCTATAAATGAATTAAGAACAATGCCTAATACATCAGTAACTAGGGCTACATTGATTGGAAAACTTTCAGCCTTTGAAATTGAGGAATTTGGTCTTGTTGCTACAATAAAGACAGATTTATCTTTCAAAGCATCAACATCATCTGCATCATCATTTGAAAAATCTAATTGGAAAGCCTTTTATGCAAGAGAACTTGAGGAAAGTAAGAAAGAACTTGAAGAACTTGAAGCACTATTTGCAAGAAAAATGCCTAAAGGTCCAGTTGGAAGTAAATATGAAGGTAAAGCACCCTTTAAATGTTTTAACTACAATAAGATTCGTCATATGGCTTCAAGATGCCCTAATAGACATGCTAGACTAAGAGAAGAAGCTAGAAGGACATACAAGCCTAACCCTAAATATCAAAGATACAAATTCAAGAAAAATAAGGACAAATCTTGTTATGTTGTTGATGAAGGAGTAACTGATGATTTTGATGAAGATCCGGTAGACAATGGATGGGTTTTTGTTTCTATAATAGAAGATCAACTGGCACCTATAGTGAAACCAGTAGAACAAACCTTGGCAGCTAAAATTGAGGTAAAGGATGAATGGATAATTGATTCTGGATGTTCACATCATATGACAGGAGACAAAGGAAAATTCTTGAACTTTCAAGAATACAATGGTGGTTTAGTAAGATTTGGAGATGACAAAGCTTGTCAGATCAAAGGTAAGGGTTCAATATCTCTTGAGGGTAAACATAATACTGACAATGTCTACTATGTTGAAGGATTAAAGCACTATCTTTTGAGTGTTGGTCAATTAGTTGAGAAAGGATTTTAGTTACAATTTAAGAATGGAAAATGCAAAATCTTGAACAGAACTAGTTTAGAAATTGCAATCAGGTAATAAGACTAGAGGTAATATCTTTCATTTGAATAACAATGAGAAGACATGTTTGATTGCACATATAGATGAAAGTTGGCTATGACACAAGAGACTCTATCATGTAAACTTTGATTGCATAGTAAACATTAGTACTACTAAGGCAGTTAGAGATTTACCTAAGATTTTCAAACCTCACAATACAGTATGTAAGGAATGTCAATTTGGAAAATAGGTTAGAGCTAGTTTCAAAAGTATTCCAGAGAAATCTAATAATGCTCTTGATTTAATTCACACTAATTTATGTGGTCTAGCTAGAACTAAAATCTTACAAGGTGATAGATATTTCATGCTAATCATTGATGACTATTCTAGAATGTGTTGGGTTACTTTTCTCAGAGAAAAATCAGAAGCACTTGGAAAGTTCAAACTATTCAAAGCAATGGTTGAAAATGAAATCGGTAAGAAAATCAAATGTTTAAGATCAGATCAAGGAGGAGAATTCACATCTAAGGAGTTTAATACATTCCGTGAAGTGAATGGAATTAGAAGATAGCTATCAGCACCTCAGACACCTCAGCAAAATGGAGTTGTTGAAAGGAAAAATAGAACTATCTTGGATGCTGCTAGAAGTATGCTATCAGAAGCAAATCTACCACATGTACATTGGAGAGAGGCAGTAAGTACAACGATCTATACATTCAACAAAGTTCACATCAAAGGTGAAACCGGTAAGACCCATCATGAACTATGGTTTGGTATCACTCCTACTCTTAAATATTGCAAAATATTTGGAAGCAAATGCTACATTAGAAGAGATAAGTATATTGGGAAATTTGATCCTAGAAGTGATGAAGGTATATTTCTTGGTTAGTCATCTAAGAGTAAAGCATATAGATGTTTTAACAAGAGATTGCAGAAAATTGTTGAAAGTACAAATGTAAAGATTGATGAACAATTCAGAGGAACTTCAAGGTACATAGATTCTGAACCGGCAAAAGAAATTCTAATAAATGAACCTACACTGAATCCACTGGTACAGAGTGAACATCCAGTTACACCAGTATCATCTGAAAATTCCACTATGACTGAGGAACAATAGTAAACAAAGACACCCCAGTATATAAGATTGAATCATTCTGAAGATCAAATAATTGGAAACAAATACAAAGGAGTTATGACAAGAGGAAGATTGGCAAATGAAGAGGTATGTCTTATTTCTCAAATTGAACCATCATCAAATTAATGAGGCATGTGAAGATAAATAGTGGACTAAAGCTATGGAAGAAGAATTAGAGCAAATTGAGAAGATAACACTTGGACATTAGTTCCCCGGCCTAAAGATAAAAATGTAATTTGAACAAAATGGGTATTTAGAAACAAACTTAATGAAGATGGAAAGGTTATCAGAAATAAAGCAAGACTAGTGTGTAAGGGATATTCTCAAAAGGAAGGAATTGACTATAATGAAACCTTTGCACCGATAGCTAGAGTTGAGGTAGTTAGATTGTTTTTAGCCTTTTCAGCACATAAGAACTACAAAGTATATCAAATGGATATTAAATGTGCATTTTTGAATGGAGATCTTGAGGAGGAAGTTTACATTGAACAACCCGATGGATTTTATTTGACAGATGATAACGATATGGTTTGTAGGTTAAAGAAAGCTTTGAATGGATTAAAGCAAGCCCCAAGAGCTTGGTGTGCTAGATTGGATAAGTATCTTTTGAAAATTGGTTTTTCTAAAGGTAATGCTGATAGTAACTTATACTACAAAGTGATTGATGATGACATCTTAGCTATAGAAGTTTTTGTTGATGATATAGTATTTGGAGGAGAAGATGGATTGTGTAAAGACTTTTCTATCAAAATGCAACAAGAATTTGAAATGTCTATGATTGGTGAAATAAGATTCTTTTTAGGATTGCAGATTTCATAGACTGAAAAAGGTATATTCTTGAGTCAATCAAAATACTTAAAAGAGTTACTTAAGAAATTTGGAATCGAGAACTCTAAACCAGTAAGCACACCTATGACTACAAATGACAAACTATCTTTAAGAGATATATCTACACCAGTTAATCCAACAAGGTACAAATCTATGATAGGAGGTTTACTGTATTTAACACAAACAAGACCTGATATCATGAATACAGTATGTATTGTTTCAATATTTCAGAGTAATCCTAGAGAAAATCATCAATCAGCTGTAAAAAGGATTTTTTGGTACTTAGAAGGCACTACAAATCTTGGATTATGGTATCCTAGAGATGAAAACTTTGACCTATGTACATACAAAGATGCAAATTGGGTAGGACATGTGGATGATAGAAAAAGCACCACCGGAGGAGCATTTTTTCTTGGTTGAGTAAAAAATAGAGTTGTGCATCTTTATCAACAGTAGAATCAGAATATGTTGCAGCAGCAACAAACTGTACACAGGTACTTTGGCTTAAACAAATGTTGAAAGACTTAAAGGTAAAATGCAAGGAACCTATAACTATCTATTGTGATAACACAACAACAATTGATATATCTAAGAACCCGGTATTACATTCTAAAACAAAACATGTTTCTATCAAACTGAATTTTCTAAGGGAAAAAGTTGAAGCAAAAGAAATACAACTGGTTTATGTGAATACTAAAGAATAGCTTGTAGATATTTTCACTAAACCTTTGCCTAAGGAGACTTTTGAGTATCTCAGAGAACAGCTTGGGGTCTTACCCCCACCGGTAGACACTTAGAGAGTTGATGTCTATCATCAATCGACAAAATAACAGAGATATATTACAGAGATATATTCTTACTCTGGCTTTGATGAGGAAGCTACTTCTCAAGGGGAGTATTTGATATAGTCAAATTGGTTGGTATTTTGTATGTAATAGTTGGTATGTTGTAACTTTGGCATTTGATGTCAAAGGGGGAGAAATATCTATGGAAAAACACATTATCTTGGTATAGAAAAACATAAAAAAACTCATGTTACTCTTAGGGGGAGAGATTGTTACTTTGAGAAGATTATTGGTTTTTATAATTGGCATTTGTATTTTGGCACTTTGATGGTTTTTCCATCTTGTGTTGCCATCAATGCCAAAGGGGGAGATTGTTGGTATTTTGGTATGGTTTTGTCATTGATGTCAACACCTACTAAAAGCATTTCAGAGATCCAACAAACATTCACCTGCAAGCAAGTAACTATTGCATAGTTACTGGTATATGGTACACCAGCAGGACATAATGATCACCAGCACTTGGAATGGCATGGAAGACACTTGGTAATGTCGAAGACATCATGTGGACATCTTATCTTGGAGAATTGGTCATTGGTATATTCATATTTGCATATTTTCTTTTACCGGCAAATAGGTCCAGGGTTATCCAGGGTTACACCAGCAGGTTTATCTTTGCCAGATCAGCATGGCACGCTATGGAGATGATTAATTAATGTTGTAAATTCATTAAGCCAGCATGTTCAATCAGTTATTGCATCAGGTATTATATTGTTTGTAAAATGTTTTTATTGTAATATCTTGTAGAGCCGACCTACTAAAATTGGTCTTACGTTATGGTATAAATGTAAGGTCTTAATTGTAAGATTGAATGTGGAATGTGAAGAAGGTATATTATGAAGGGATATGCGAGATTAAGTAGAGCTATACACAAAGATATCATTTGAAAGTGAAGCTAGGTTTTTGTGAAGGCATATTAGCATTACACCGATACTGAATCCAGCATATGAAGATGCTATTTTGTGTAGTACATTCTTATTGGATTTAACCATCCAATTATAGTCAGTGTGACTCCCATTTGTGTTTGAGTAGTGAGCTCTAGGCGCTTGGCCTTTCTGCATGTGCAAACCCCATTTATGTACACTTACTATCTGCAATAGTATCATCTGATTGTAGGTAAGGTTTCCCACTGTGGTTTTTCTCCTTATAGGGTTTCCACGTACAAACATTGGTGTCATGTGTTTTGGATGATTTTATCTTTTGGTTTTATGCATTAATCTTTACCGGTATTACATTTATCTGTTAAATCTGTCCACTGGTATAATAGACTGTCTCACCAGTATTAAAGCAGTAATTGATTAAGTTGTTTTTGGTTTAAAGTTTTAGACAACTGATTAACCCCCCCTCCTCAGTAGTCCCCGCGACCTAACATTACATCAGTAGAACTCTTGTTGGCTATGAACTAAATTATAAATCAATAGAGGAAGACATGTCTAGTAGTTGTATTTGCAACTCAGAAGCTATGACATTATATGCTGACGCATTCTATGAAGCTAATAGAAAAGATAGATCCACTAAAGTATTTGCTGAACAAGTCAACTTTGATAGGCAGATTAGCCAAATGGGTTATGATACTAAGTGAATTTGATATAGAGTATGTTGATTGAAAAGCTATCAAAGGATAGGTCATTGCTGATAAATTAGTTGAAACACCTTTACAAAATGACATATCATTGCATATTGAATTTCCTGATGTAGACATTCTGACAATAAGTAAAAAATTTTGGGAATTATACTTTGATGGTTCTTATACACAATATGGATCAGGTACAGAAATTTTATTCATCACATCTCAGGGACACACAATTCCAAAATCATATAGATTATGGTTTCCATGCACACATAATATTGCAGAATATGAAGCATTGACTATTGGGCTCAAATTGGCTATTGAATGGAATATCGAGGAATTACATGTTTATGGTGATTCATAGCTTATCATCAACCAAATAAATGATGATTATCAAACTAAGGATGACAAGCTCATGCCCTACAAACATCTGGTAGAAGAGTTTAAAGAACACTTTGCAGAAATATCATTTACTCAAATCCCAAGAAATAAGAATAAAGAAGCAGATACAATGGCTACAATAGCATCTCTTGCAGAATCAGGAGAATCAACAGCGTTACGAATTCCTCATGGAAGATATCTTAACCCCTACCATTCAATCCCAACATACCTACATGATTTGTCATATATCAAGGATCAATCAATCCTTATATGGCCAAACCTATCAGTACTAAAAGAGAATATCCTTGCTCCTGACCTATATCGCAATCAAAGAAGAAATCTTATCTGTCAGTCATCCCATTATACTATTATTGCTGATACCTTATATATGCGAGGTCTAGATAGTACTTTATTGAGATGTCTTGAACAAGAAGAATCTAAAAAAGTTCTTAACAAAGTTCACACAAGTATTTATGGCACACACTCAAGTGGATTAACACTAGATAAGAAACTTCTTCATATGGGTTACTATTGGCCTACTATGGAGAGAGATTCATTCACATATGCCAAGAAATGCAAACAATGTTAGATCCATGGGAATCTCATTCATGCTCCAACACAAGAATTGTATCCTATGGCCGGATCATGGTCATTTTCTCAATGGGGCCTTGATTTGGTAGGAAAGATAAATCCTTCATCTTCTAATGGACATATGTTCATTCTGACTGCTATTGAATATTTCACTAAATGGATTCAAGCAGTACCTCTGACAAAAGTGACAGGAAAACAAATATCATCATTCATCTTGAATTATATAATATGTCACTATGTAGTTCCTATGACCATTATCACTGACAATGGATGACCATTTAAGAATCAAGATGTGAAGGAACTATGTGAGCAGTTTCATATGCAACATAGGTTTTCTACTCCATATTATCCACAAGGAAATGGTCAAGCTGAGGCATCAAACAAGACTATCTTGAAAATCTTGAAGAAAACAGTCAATGACGCTGGAAAAGACTGGCACATTTAGTTGAATCCTGCTCTTTGGGCATATCAAACCAGCATCTACACACCAACAAGGGTAACTCCATATTGTTTAGTCTATGGATCAGAAGCCATCTTACCCATAGAAGTAGAGATACCTTCTCTATGGGTTTCCTTGAAAGGTCTTATACCAGAAGAAGAAAACCAAGTCTCTAGACTCCAAGAACTTGAACTGATCCAGGAACGTCGCCAAAATGCAATAGATCATTTGAAAGTATATCAACAAAGAATGGCAAGAAGTTATAATCATAGAGTCAAGCCACACATTTTTAGATTGGAGATATAGTTCTAAGGGAGAATCCATGAAATTAGCAAGACCGAGAAAAGAAGGGTAAATTTGAACCAAATTGGCTAGGACCTTTTATCATAGTAGTAGCATATGGCTCAAGAGCATACAAGTTATCCACCCCTGAAGGTGATTGGTTTGATGAACCTATCAATTATATTCATCTCAAGAAATTCTATGCTTGAGATATAAAGTCCTGAAAGAAAAAATCAATAAAAAGCATATAAAGTCCTAAAGAAATCAGTAAAAATCAGAAAAGCAGAAAATCCCTAAAAAGCATAAAACAGTGAAAAAATAAAAAAAATGCAATAAATTTAGATGGTGAAAACTTGGTAAACAAGTGCTATCTAAAAAGTAAGTTCCTCCATCTATGAGATCATTTTGTGCACCTATCCACTCCATCATATCCAATCTATCACCTCCATCTATCTAGCTCATCCATTCCATCTTTCGCATCCATTGCTCTAAACCATTAGGAGGAAATATGCAGCTTACCAATAGTTATCAATCTTTGACAAACATGTCATAGTCACTGTCTTAGATTTTATCATAATCAATCAATCTGCATTTGTAACCTGCCATGGTTTGGATCTTGATCAATTCATACATCCATAATAAATTTTTGCTTCCGCTGGGGAAAAAATCCTAATTCCTTTTGTTAAGGTGATCTTTTGAATCTTTGAAAATCCAAAAACATTTAGAAAACTTAGAAAAACCAAAAACACCTAGGGTTTCGAGATAGTTAACAAGCAACAAAGATCAAGGTACTTCATGATAACTAAATCGTGAAACTCAGAAAACAAAGAATCAACTAGCAAGTAATAAAGGATTATCCAAGATCATTCATCAAGATGATTATATCAGTTAATGACCATTAGAACATGTGAATGACATGCAAGATTCAATGTTTATTTCTTGATTTTATTGCTAATCATGTACTCTATGTGACTCAATGATGTCCATGACTAGAGAAGATATGATGGGGCATGATTATTTTCTTTGATTGTTGTCTGTGGTTTATCTCTTATTAAGGTATGTACTTGTCTAAGGATATGATCGGCAAAAGATCGAGGAGGACATTCCAAGTCATGCATGAAAGGAGATAATCCTTGTTTGTTCTGCAAGCAATACTCAGGTCAACTTGATTCATTATATCAAGTTGCTTGTATTAACTTGCTATATCAAAATCCATGTAAGAAATACTCAGGTCATCTTGGATCATTATGTCAAGTTGCTTGTATTTTCTTACAACATTTTAAAGCTCAATGCTAAAATCAAGCACTATTACAAGACAAGCATATGAAGAATGGCAATATCATTTTTAGTTAGAGCATTTTTAGATTAGTTCATTATTCATCTGCATTATAAGCATCTCATTTCATTCATAGATCAAGAGTCTGAATAAAGATTGAGTATACTAAAACAAAAAAAACAAAAAAAAAATTGCATTTGATCATTGTAGGTGCATTCATTTTTATTTTTTATTTTTTTTAAAATCATCATCCATTTCAATTAGTTTGCATTCAATTTAGTACATTTCATTAATCATGTAGTATATCATCATTATTATTTACATTATCATTTCATTAAAGATCATTCAGTTGCATCTTTGCACTTAGATTCATAATCATCATAAGCATTACTTATAAAAAATCAAAAACATTTGAATAACATATTACATACTCATTCATTTGCATTCCCATGTAGATCATTGCATTTGCATCATTTAAGTTAGTAATCATTTTCTTTTGCATCTATGATCATCAAAATCAAAAATAAAAAAACATTTATCATTACATCATCATATAGAGCATCATCATGAAGAGAAAAGATCATAACATCATCCATATAAATCAATGCATATAGTTCATCATAAAATAGAGTAACATGCATAATAAAGATCATCATCATATAGAGTCCATGTCAGCATATAGATCATCATAAAAATAGTAAAAATTCCAAGTGTACAATGATACCAGATCAAAAGTACAAATGTCTCATCAATACAAAGTCAAGTCATGGTTGTCCTGTACTACTACCACTTGACTTTGTTCATCTTTATGGTTGTGGGTGAGAAGATCCTCCAAATGTCTATCTCCCACAATCACCACTCCTCTGAGGAGGTCCCATGACTCCACCGCAACTAGTATCCATCCTCACAGTGGTATGATAACTACCTGCTCTCTGGCTCTCTGTGACTAAATCCTCATATAGTCATCGCCAATGGGAAGTCTCAGCAGAGAGAGTGCCTGATCCAACCTACTGAATGTGATCAAGGAGGCCCTAAGTATCCCATTGTCTCCTAACAGCTCTATCTCTCTCTGTCATGAGTGTTTGTACCTATGCTCTAAGTTGATCTATCTATGCTCTGAGACTATCCACGGTCTCCTACTCTAGCACATCCTGTTGTGGCACATGAACCCCAATACCCTCATCTCCACCTCCCTGTCCATCTGCTAGAATATTAGTCCGAGTAGCTCTCAAAACCCATCATCTAATGAGTGGAACATGATCCTTTGAATCCTCATCCTCTCCACCATGTGCTGCAATAACCCTAGGGTCTGGCTGAATCTGACCAAAATCAATGCCTCTCTTGCAACCCCCATATAGTCTAGTCATCCTGCCTCCTCCTATAGATGGCAACCCTCTCGGTGATCTCATCCCTGCCCTGCCAATATCCCTCCCAATCCATCCAACCTCTCTCTCACCCATAGGAAGTGGTCTCCCAATCCTTCCAACTAGTCCAAACGGTCCTCCATGAACTCTCAATTGACCTACTCTCCATCCAGGTCTTCTACCACCACCACCTCCATCTCCACCCTCATCTCCATCCCCTCCAGCCTCCTGAGAAGCTCTAAGATCTCATCTCCATCTCCATCTTCTGATAACTGGATCATCAGAATCATCATCCTCATCTCCTGAGCTGGGAAGAGGATCTATTGGATTGGTAATATGAGGAAACGAGTGTGCCAGTATGTACTGAGCATAATCTACAGTAACCCCAGGATCTAGAATGTACAATCTCATATCATAAGCTACCCTAGGAGTAGCTAGAAACTCTACACATGCTAACTCAAATGACAAAGAAGGTCCCCAATCTCGCCTATCTTTGTACCATCATGCATATATCATGACACTAGTAGGGATGGGTTGAATGATACCAAACTATCTCAAAATGTGACTAATCAACTACCTCTAAATAATGTATGGAGTTTGACCAATAATAAATGGTAATGTTTGATCATCATCCATCCATGGCTCACAATCGATATAAGGTCTCCAAATAACACTATCCAGTGAATCAAGAACCCAACACCAATACTCCATCTTATCGAGCTTATGCTGAGTAAGGATACCTACATACAGATAAACATATGGTTGTCTCTCACCACAAACTCTATGATAAATAGGCCACATAATAGCAATGTGCTCCCAGCACCAGATCTGCAAAAGTCTGCATCTTGTCGATAGACTAGCACCCTCATCGAAAACAACCTGATGAAGATCATGATACAAATGAGAAAGCATACAAACACCTCACGAATATCGAGTCTAACGTTGCATCATGCTCTGAAGAATCTCATCCCAACCAACAAAAAAACCTTGAGATCTCCTATCTGGATAGATGAATCCCCCAATCAAACCTACAAGAATCACAGGGAGAGTCTCATAATACATAATCATACCCTCCCATTGGATCAAAAGTGCAAACACTCATAGCAAAAGCACTGACCAAGAAAAGGTGCTAGCATACATCACACATGCACTAACAAAATGAGCATATGCACTAAACTTAGCAAATGCACTAACTTTATATGCAAAAGCACTAAAACAGAAAACAAAAACACTAAATATACTTGCCGAAAATTTCCTTTGTATTTTGTGAAACTAATATGTTGTAGGTAGTATTCTAATGATGAAATTCAAGTCGACACAAGCGGTGATGCATTTTCAATTACAATCTATAGTGTCATAAAATTGTAGAACACAAGATGCCACTGAGAGGGGGGGTGAATCAGTGATTTCCAAACTTAACCATTTTAATAATAAGTGTGTATGTATCGATCAATAGATCTAACACAAGGTGGATATACCAGTGAGATAGGGAAATGACTCAAATGGAAGCACACACAAAAGGAACATCACATAACATTAGATGTACGAGGAAAAACCAACATGTGAAAAACCTCGGTGAGAAATATTGTTAGAGTCTACTGCTCCAATCCAACCTAACAATAAACATTAACTATCAGTTTTAGGGCACCCACCCAAGGAGCACCAACCCTTGCACCAAGCTCCAACTTAGTGATTACAATGATATATATCAATACAAAGTAATAACCTGGTTATAAATGAGTTATGTAACCTTTTCAATCTTTCTTCTAGTTCTACTCTTCTCAACCAATCTTCCTCTTCTCTACTCTTTGTTAGTTCTCTGCTCACTCAGATGCACTACTACTTGCCACCACCGGTACTCTTCACTTTGCAGGTTCTGTTCACTCTGATCTCTATCAGTTCAATCCTTACTCATCAAGACCTGCACTGATCTTGCCTTGTCGGATCTTCACTGACACTCCCACTGCACTGCAACACCTTTTGATGCCTTCCCGCAGGTTCTAGTACCACTGGTTCACTTGACTGCAACACACTTTATAGCTTATTGGTCATTCTAACCTTACCAGTTAAACCTCTATTAAACCCCCTTACCGATTGCACCTTCCAACACACAATCACTATTATCTTCAGTGAACTCTCTAACAGGTTGGTTCTTTGCTACACTTTCACTCTCTACTCTTCAATATCTAACACCTAATCATCTGGTAGCATCAATCATCTTCGATCTTTAGTCAACATATTTATATGTGAGTTTTCCTACCATGACCGACATTCAAACTTCACATGTCTAGGGTTTCTTCATTGACCATGAGGCATACAAAATCCAATCAGGTCTTGTCCCAGAGATTTACCACCTGCAATGGATCACTCAACTTCGCCAATCTCGTTGCATCCAAAACATGTTTACCATATTTAGCAAACACGACCTATTTGTTGGTTTGCACTTGTCAATCATGATTAATGAGTTTGTGGTCCCCTTCACCACATTCGATCATAACCTAAACACACTGCATCGATCATGATGCCAACGAATTAGATCTTTGTCCTGTGATCTGTCATGATCCGTATCCTTTTTTTCTTAACCCATGATTTATGCCATCGATATTAATGTCGACCAATCACCAGCTGCCTCACTAATAATGTACGGTCCGTTTGTTTGACACCTGGACTTCACGTGGCATCTCTATCGGCATGCACCTCAACACAGTCATTGTGTCATTTTAGACCCTGTCACCGACCACAACACACAACCGATGTTCATCTATCAGTTCACTAACTCAAAGCTAATTATACATCAACGGGTCATCCTTCAAGTCTGCACTTTGTTGTTCTGTCAGTGGAACACATTAACCCCATCACCTAACCTTGTCAATCCACAGTATGCCCATCTTCATCAGATAGGAGCCATTCACTTGTCACTTTGTCAGCTTTACCGGTGAACATCTATACCGGTAATATCTCCTACATTCAAACCTGTAACATGCATGATATCATCATGCTAGCAATTTTCAACTGTTAATGAATCAATTTGCATCTACATTTCGGTTGCAGTCTCTATCTACAAGTACTAATCTTTTCCTTCTCCTTGATTATCCTGGACATCATCTTGACTGGTTTGTCAAAGTGACAAACTCATCAGACTTACTCTTCCTCTTATGTCCCGGTAGCTCATCATACTTTCTCTTGTTGATCTGGTGCACATCTCTAGTTTCCTAGACCCGAGGCATCTTTGTGTTTCACCAGTTCATCTGGTGTGAGCCTTCAATCACATGCCTTTAACTTCTTAACTAACCTACCCCAGAGAGTTATAATTTATTCCATTCATGTTGAAAGATAAACAAAGCATTATCACTTACCCATTGGAGTCCTATTGTTTCACATTACTGTATCCAACTACATACTGGTTCTGCACTTCTTCAATAGCTCACCTTTCTTTCTTACTGGTCACATGCATACCGATTGGCAACCATACACTTCCAACACATCACTCACCGGTAGTCATACCATATCAGTCTCCAATACTTACTAATCGGTCAACCTCTCAACTTATGTCTCCAACAAAAGCCAACCCTAACTTGTGTACTGGTGACACCAATGACCACAATGCTAGTTGAAATTCTCTTCTTATCATTGACAAGCTATACCGGTAACTTGCTATACTAGTTGACATCAATGACAACTATACCAACAACCTCTCATACCGGTTGTAATACTATACTAGTTGACATCAATGACAACACAATGCCAACAATCTCCCCCTTTGGCATTAATGTCAATGCACGTAGTATCCGGTATACTACATATTCTCTCTCCCCCTTTGACAACAATGGCAAAGGGCACTGACAGAGCATTCTACCGATTCCTTCTCCTCCTTTGACCATTTTCTCTGCATCCTCTCAATCAGCAACACTTGAGATGGAGGGCTCAGACATCAACTGACACCAATTGCTCAGCTACCAAGTGTATATACCAATCTAATACCAATTATAGGAAAAAAAAATGTGTCAATGAATTTCACTTACTTGCCAGTCAGATTGTATCATCTCCCCTTTGATATGTAGAAAGTTATTCTAACCCCAATTTGTTGATACCAAGTGTTGAAGCTGACCCTGATATCAATTTGATATCACTTGTGTATTCTCTGATAGAAAATGTATGTTCTCCCCCTAAGTAGGTAACTCTCCATCTTTGCAAGCAACTCTCTTGGTGGTCCAATTGTGATTTCAGTTAAGTACAAATTGACTAGACATTGAAATACCTCACAAACACAGACTGATGAGAGCATCCCAAAGTCTCAATCATACCAGTATAGCCATACACACTTGAACTCCCTTTGTTTCTAGCATGTCTGATACCAATCAGAAAATATGGTTGTGAACTCCCCCTAAGCCATAGATCTTAGGTCATATTTGCATGTTAGGTTCTAAATCAAAGCTCCAATCTACACCATATACTAGTTGAGTTGTGCATATGTGATCTACAGATGATTTTTCAGCTCCATTATATCCATCATAGCTTATGGTATGATCTTATATTAACATAGTGCCATACCACATCACTATCATGCCAAAAATCAAACCAGTTAGCCCAAAAAGATGCATGCATATATGATCAATAACCGGGCCAACACATGTCATTCAGGTCTTTTCCGATATCACCTAAGACATAATCACCTGAATCCACGCTACTAGACTTACTGTAATAATCTTGGAGTACATTGACTTACATAACTTACAATACCGGTCAGTATTCATACCGGTTGCATACTGCACATATCGATTTACTCTACTAGACCAGCATCTCCACCGGAGCATCTTCCTCTAACCTTTGTCTTCTTATGTCAAGTTCCTTTGATCCCAATTTAAATTCAGCCATCCACTGACACATGTAGTAGTAATTCATCTCTCATAGGTAGATGTGTAGCCAAGGTAGCAACTACACATACTGTTATCTCATCTTCTTCCTTATACCGACAACAACTTGTCCTTCCATTCATCCATTTTAATTATGGGGTTGAATGATGTGATAAATATGTAACTCCCCCTAAGGTCCTACATCTCCTTTCAGCCTTAGGAGATATCACTTGTGCATTGAATGCACAGTGTCGATCCATGGTTCTTCTCTCTTCCTTCTTCCTCCATACCTGCTTGATCTCCCTTTTTTCTCATTTGCAGTCTTGGGAGAAGGTCTTACCTTCTTCTGGTGATTTGTCCATGCTCTATTAGATTCTATAGCATGATGTGAAGAATTGTTGTAGAAGCAAACTATGTTCATACCAAGCAGTTATCTTGAGGACCTCCTATCAAACTGGTTTAACCATCTTCTTCTGGTCATGCTATTCTATCCAACAATCGGTACCAGTGGACCTCTTGATCCTGCAGGAACACTTCTCCTTTTTTTCCATGCTACTCTTTGATTTTCATATGCTCTATAACCACTTCCATATTGAGCATAATTGTTATACCAGTTGTCATAGAACCAAATGTTCTTCTTTCTACTTTCATGACTTCTATGGCCAAGTCTATTACATCTTTGACAAACTAAATTGTTATTCCTAGGAAAAACACTTTGTCTATTCCTAGACCTCTTTTTACATTCATCCACCCTAAGGCTATAATATTTTCATGCAAAGCAGTAACCAGAGAAGGAGGACATATTACTTATAAATTTATTTTGTCAAACATGAGAGGATCTTACCAGTTTGGATTCTTCATTTTTGCTTCTACGGGGACATATCTTGTGGGAAACAACATTTCTTTGTCTTCTACCGGTTGGAGGTCTTCTAGGTTTTCCTCTCAATTTCTTACTTCTAGTGAAGATATCTTCTCTTAACTTTCCTTTTCCTTTTGGATTGACATTGTTTCTCCTTGCAGTACCGGTCTTCATCTTCATGTCTTCACCAGTTGTAGTCAAGTCTATCTTCCTTCTTGGAGCATTCCTAATTGTGAAGGTTTGTCTCTTGTTGTTTCCATTTGAGGAAACAAACTGGATATCTTTGTGGGAGACATTCTTGTTGGTGGAGCATTCATCAGCATCACATCCTAATCCTTCGGTATCCTTTGAGTGTTTTTTCTTCTTCAACATCTTGTCCAAGGCAACATTGCTGCCATCAAACCGGATTATCACCTTGAGCTCATCTTGGCACTTCTCAAGATCTTTTATGAGATTCTCCATTTCTTCTTTTAGCCTTTGACATTCTTTTTCCTTGGCCTCTATCTCAAACTCTAGATCTTTGCACCTGCACTTCTTGGTGTCTTCTAGTTGAGTTTTCAACTTTGAGATGCATTCCTCAGAATCTTCAAGGCATTTGATCAACTGATTTTGTTCCACAATTGAAGCATTCTTGAACAACTCGTATTATGTTCTTACTCTGCTGAGCTTCTCAAGTGAACTTACAAGATCTCCTTCAAGATCAACTTCAGCTTGATCTTCTTCTTCATCTTTACCATCACTGCCAAACACATCTTACCAGTAGGATTGATCTGCATGATCACTTTTTGATGTGTGCATCTCACCTTCTGTCTCTTGAGCCATGAAGAGGTGGGTTCCTTCTTCATCATTTTTGTTGTTGCTAACTGGTCTATCTTCATTTTTAGACTCATGTGTTCCATTTTTCTTCTTGCTTTCACAAACTGATTCTGCAAAGGTAGGTTCATTTCCATAAAGTTTCTTCAATCTGTTCCATAGGCTTTTTGTCAATTTTCACTTATCCACCTGTGAAGAAACATAACTAAAGAGTCCACTAAATATGGCCTTCATTTCTTTGGCATTACACATAGATCTCCTTTCTTCTTCGGACTGGTGGGAGGACTGACTGGTCTAGAGAGACTATTTACAACCAACATCCATACATCATAGGCTAAGGAGGACATGCAGACTTCCATCCTAAAACTCCAAATAGAAAAGTTTGATCCATGAAACACTAGAGTAGGGGTTGGTAGAAAATAGACCATTGTGTTCACAAAACCATAATCTACCTAAGTAGGAGAAAGCTTATCTAAGAGGGAACCTAGGCTTTGATACCAATTATAGAACTCAGAGGGGTGGTGAATCAATGGTTTCCAAACTTAACCCTTTTAATCGTAAGTGTGTGTGTACCAGTTAGAAGATCTAACAAGAGGTGGATATACTGGTGAGATAGGAAAATAACTCAAATGCAAGCACACACAAAAGGAACATCACATAACATCGGATGTACGAGGAAAACCTAGCATGGGAAAAACCTTGGTGAGAAATGCTGCTAGAGTCTACTACTCCAGTCCAGCCTCACAATAAACATTGATTACAAATTTTAGGTCACCAACCCAAGGAGTACCAACCCCTAACTTAGGGCACCAATCTAAGGAGTACCAACACCTAATTTAGGGCACCAACCCAAGGAGCACCAACCTCTAATTTAAGGAACCAACCCAAGGACAACTAACCCCTACACCGAGCTACAACTCAGTGATTACAATAACATTACAAAGTAATAACCTGGTTACAAATGAGTTTTGTAACCTCTACAATCATTCTTTCAGTTCTACTCTTCTCAACCAATCTTCCTCTACTCTGCTCTCTGTCGGTTCTCTACTCAATCAGATGCACTGCTACTTGCCACCACTAGTACTCTTCACTTTGCCAATTCTATTCACTCTAATCTCTATCGGTTCTCTCCTTACCTATCAAGCCCTGCATTGATCTTACCTTTCCAGATCTTCATCGACACTCCCACTGCACTGCAACACCTTCTATTGCCTTCCCATGATTTCTCGCACCACTGGTTCACTTGACTGCAACACACTTTGTATCTTACTAGTCACTCTAACCTTACCATTTAAACCTTTGTTAAACCCCCTTACCGGTTGCACCTTCCAACTCTCAGTCACTATGATCTTTGATGAAATATTTGACTGGTTGGATTTTCACTCTCTTCTCTTCAATATCTAGCACCTAATCATCTGGAAGCATCAATCATCTTCGATCTTTAGTCAGCATATTTATATGTAAGTTTTCCCGCCATGACCAAAATTCAAACTTCACATGTCTAGGGTTTCTTCATCAACCATGAGGCATACAAAATCCAATCAGATCTTGTCCTAGAGATTTACCACCTGTAATGGATCACTCAACTCTGCCAATCTCATTTCATCCAAAACACATTTGCCATATTTAGAAAACACGGCCTCTTTATCTGTATGCACTTGTCAATCATGATTAATGAATTCGTGGTCCCCTTCAGCACATACAATCAGAACCTAGACACATTACATCAATCATGATGCCAACAAATCAGATCTTTGTCCTCTGATCTGTCTCAAGCTGCATCCTTTTTCTCTCAACCCATGATTTATGCCATTGACATTAATGTCGACCAATCACCAGCTAGCTCACCGATAATGTACGGTCCATTTGTTTGAGACCTAGACTCCATGTGGTGTCTCTGTCAGCATGCACCTCAGCACAGTCACCATGTTAGTTTAGACTCTACCACTGACCATAACACACAACCCATATTCATCTACCAATTACCGATTATACATCAACCGGTCATCCTTCAATCCCACACTTTGTTGTTCTGCTAGTAGAACACATTAACCCAGTCACCTAACTTTGTCAATCCACAACATGCTCATCTTCATCAGATAGGAGCCATTCACTTGTCACTTTGTCAGCTTTACAAGTGAACATCTATACTAGTAATATTTCTTGCTTTCAAACATGTAACATGCATGATATCATCATGCCAATAGTCTTCAGCTATCAATGCATCAATCTGCATCTACATTCTGGCTGCAGTCTCTATCTGCAAGTGCTAAGCTTTTCCTTCTCCTTGATTATCCAAGACATCATCTCAACTAGTTTGTTAAAGTGGCAAACTCATCACACTTACTCTTCCTTTTAGTTCCCAGTAGCTCATCACACTTTCTCTTGTTGATCTGGTGCACATCTCTGGTTTCATGCACCTGAGGCATCTTTGTGTTTCACTAGTTCATCCGGTGCGAGCCTTCAATCACCTACCTTTAACTTCTTAACTAGCCTATCCCGAAGAGTTATAATGTATTACATGCATGTTGAGAGATAAACTAAGCATTATCACTTGCTAGTGGGAGTCCTATTGTTTCACATTACCATATCCGATTTCATACTGATTATGCACTTCTTCAATAGCTCACCTTGCTTTCTTACTGGTCACATGCATACTGGTTGGCAACCACACACTGCCAACACATCACTCATCGGTAGTCATACCATACCTGTCCCCAATACTTACCAGTCAACCTCTCAACTTATGTCTCCAACACAAGCCAACACTAAATTGTGTACTGGTGACTCCAATGACCATGATACTAGTTGACATCCTCTTCTTACTGGTGACAAGCTATACCGGTAACCTTCTTTACTAGTTGACATCAATGACACCATTACTGGTTGACATCAATGATAACTATACCAACAATCTCTCATACTAGTTGTCAAACTATATTGGTTGACATCAATGACAACACAATGCCAACAAAAAATTGCAACCCTTGCAATTTTGACCACATTTTAGGCCCTCACCTTTGCGACTGCATACCCCTACTCAATTGGGATCCCTCTTTGAATCATCATTTTAAATCTTCTCCAATTTCGGCCCCTGCATCACTTTAAGACCCTATCCAGGCCCCAAAATTGGGTAGGATAGGGGCATGGCACCCCTATCCCCCCCTATGATAAGGGTGTGGCACCCCTATCCTCCCTCTTAGGGTGGCCCTAAGATGGGTCCATCTGACCCTTGGACCCAATTTGCTTCTCAGGGACTTAAATCCTCCCATGTTGGCCTTCAATGAGATGGAATTAGTTCTCCTAGGCAAGTATAAAAGGGGATTCAATCCTCTCATTTGCATAAGTAAGGATAAGCAAAGTTGATCATAAGAAAGCATAGGCAAAAATATACATCATCTAGCATTCAAGTGTTCAAGTCTTCAAATATCTCCTTCTTCATGTATCTTCTTCATTCATCCATTGGAGCAACATTACAACATTCATTTGCAAGCATATGTGTGTGTGTTTGGGTTTCATCATGTTACATGTCATTTCATGCAACACTTGTGATTACATTCAAGAAGCAAAGCAATCGTCATCAACAAATTGCAGATCTACAAGGTATACATTTCCATCATTTACATTTAAGAATTTTCAATTACTTTCTTTCAAGGTTGATTCCTAAACCAAGGTTTGATTGAGGCAATCCCCTATCCACAACCCTTCTTTCCTTCTTTTTTGTGTGTAGGTTGGAGGTGTGCAACTGTAATTGTAGGTTTGGGCTTCATTTGTAGAGACAGAAAAACCCTTTTCATTTTGCAGATTTTTCGAAGGACAGTGTGCACTTTCAACATGGTCCTGATGACGTTTCTCCAAATTTGTAGGGAAGATCCATATCAGTCTAAATATCTCAGATCTAAAGTTATAGCGCGATCCTCAATCGGTAGCTCCTCATTTCATCCTTTTTATCTCTCTTTTCTGCATAGTCAACAAGTCAACTCTACTTACAAAAGAGGGTAAATTGAATTGCACCCTTGCAATTCACTTAGTATTCAAATCCTTATTCACTTTAGGGTTTGGATCTAGTGAATTCAACCCCTATTTTGAATGTAAAGTATCTCCCAAGTAAAAATCATCCTAGTGATTTCCTTTCTCTCTCCTAGGTGGAGAATCACTAGGGTTCAATTTTCCACTTTACACAATCACACTTGGGAAGAAACATAATTCTTCCTTGTCTTCTTTCTTGGGGGGAAAGGATAGTATATTAGTTCTCTCTCTCTCTCAATTTTTGAGATTGCCTCTTCTTTTGAGTAGTATCTTGTATAATTTGATGTCTTTTATCCCATTGAATTTTCCTTCATGTGAGTACACGTGTCTTCCTTGTTTAGGATCTTTCCTACTCTTAAAATATTAGATCTTCTTATGTATAATCTCTCTTTGGAATTTTCACAATGCTTCTCTTTGTCCATATTCTTAGGGGCATTTATTTCTCCTATCCTTTCTAAATATCCACTTTTCCTTTGTTGAAGTGGTGTTTGTATACGATACGATGTTATTCCTTGTGTGAAGTTGTTTGTTCAAGGATTCTCTCTTATACAAGAGGCATGTATCCTTGTTTACAACCTCTTATTTACTTGGAAATGTATATCTACATATAAACAAACAACAAACCCTCCACTTTGGGTTAAAAGTGTTTCATCCTTCATCAAGAATCCCTTTGCCTAGCAATACGATGAAGGTATGTATTCTTGTTCTCCGTCCTTTCTTTTGATAGATGATGTTATTTTTCTTCAAAATATCCTCCTAGAAGTAGATTTATTTGAGCAAATATCTCTTCTCCTCTAAAATATTCCCTTTACACTTGTTGCAAGATATCTCTTTACAACTATCTTTTACTCACTTATAGGAGTTATACCTCTTTGGCTTGGAATTATGTACATTGTCGACAAAAGGATATATCCTTGTTGTTGAAGGTGTGTATCCTTGTTTATAGCTTCCTTAAGACATAAACATAGGACTATGTTTTCATCTTAAGGGAGGGTGGGAGGGGGGAATTGCATATCACCCTCTTCGTACTATATATTTGTACTACATTTTGCATGTCTTATATGAGGTGTACATTCTCAAAACTAGACCAACAAGTCTTATATGATATGTTTTCATCCCCGAAACCAGACACATCCTTTTTAATATGTCTTATAGATATGAGGTATACATTCTTCAAACCAAACCAACAAGTCTTATATTAGATGTTCTCAAAACCAAGCATATTTTTTTTGTTTCATGTCTTATATGGGATGTACATTCTACTAGACTAATAAAGTCTTATATGAGATCTTTTCATTCTTAAAAGAAAATAAACCTATTTTTATATGTCTTATGTGGGGTATACATTATCAAAACTATACCAACAAGTCTTATACAAGATGTTCCTGAAACCAAACACATTTGTTTTTATTTCATGTCTTATACAGGTTGTTGCATGCCCAAAACTAGACCAACAAAGTCTTATATGAGATGCTTAACTCCTGAAACCAAACAACGACATATGTAGTAGGATGAGTAGAACTAGAATGACATAGATTTCTAGACTATTCCAACTCTCCTCTCCAACATGGATCACCTAGCATATGTAACACAACTAGATAGCCCATGGCATCCATGTTCTTTTCTTTCTCTTCCCCATGAGCTCATATATTTTCTATTTGTGGATCATGGTTCATCATTTGATGCATTCTCTTGCTCATTTTATGTGATTACTTGTGGTCTTGTGATATCATTCCAATAATGATATTAGTGGTTGAGACATTTTGATTATCGAGGTCTCTTCAACTACTTGACTTGAAGCCTTTTTGTTTTTAGTACTATCCCACTTTGTTTTGTGTCTTTTGTCTTTTTTTGGCTTTTTGTCTTTGTCTTGTTTTATGTGTCCCTGTGTGTGATTGTGTGAGTTAAGATCTTAAGATTGGGGGCTTGGTTCCTAAAAAATAGCGATGTCTTATCTCCTTGTGATCACACTCCTAATTTCTCCTCTCTTTCATCTTTCTATTTTACCACAAGTATTTACATAGGCTCATACTCTCTTTAAAGTGGGGGTTGAATGTAGCATCATAAATTGTAACCAATACAATTTACACCTTATATTTATGTTCCTACTTTAGCATGTCCTATCTCCATCCACTCTCTAGGTTTGTTTTTTACTTCCTTCTCCAACTCTAATGTTATGAACACCATTTGGTGGACCCCATATTGAAGGTCCCTTTCCCATTTCCCTTTGTGTTGGTCATGTTTGTTGGAGGACTAGGGCATGGAACACCTTGATTTGGACCAGGGCACCCCAAAATGCCTTGGTCCCCATTAAACACGCCTCAATTTGAAATAGGGTAGGCCCTTTATCTCCCTGATAGCTTTTGGTCCTCATGCCTCAATTTCACCATTAAAGGTCAACCTAATCAGTAATTTACCTAGGGAATCCTATATAAATACATCCTATCAATTAATTTTAACCTTGATATAAACAACCTATCCATAATATTCGTGCATCCATGAAGTATTCACCATCAAGCACTTTCAAAGATTCAAGGTTGCATTTCATCCTTAAGCACTTTGGAGAAAAGTTACATCAATATTCATGCAAGCATGTGTGTGTGATTAGGTTTTCATGTTCATATGTATGTCATGCATTCAAAGAGCATTGCATCATCAATCCTTCTATCAACCATTGCAGACATGAGGCATATCTCCTTACAACTTTCGTATTTACATTGTTTTATTCAAGGTTAATTCCTATTTCATAATTTGACCCAAGAAAACCCCTATTCTCCCTCTCTTTTTGTCTGCAGGGAACAGATACAAGAGTTATACTTTAGAATTTTGGTAGAGTCGACAGTGGTAAATGGGTTTAGCTTTTGATGGAGGAAAATTTGGAGGAATAAGATAGATTTGTACTAGCTGGTCCTGAAAAATCAAGCCAAACTTCTGGGAATACATACTAAATCTCTTCTTTTTCCCAAATACAAGTTTGTGGCTCTATGGGAAATCTATAGCACTTACCATTCCTTAAATTACTTAAATTATTCATTATTTTGCCCTAATTTTCAATTATCAATCCATTTCAACTTTGGAAAGAGGAAAACCCTACACCCAAGTGAAACTAATTAGACTTTTATCCCTTTCCTAAGTATTTAGATTATGGCTAGATCTATTAGGGTTACACCTCTTTCCATATGTTTTGGTTAATTTAGGATTTTCTTGTAGTTTTATTATCTTAATTGAAACCCTAATTCCTAAATTACACTATTAAAGTTATCTTATCACATAAAGAATCAAACATTCTCAATCATTCAAGGCAATATTTTATCCAACCATATTCTTCAAGCATCATGGAGAAAATCTCATCAACTTTCATGAAAGCATATTTTCATGTTTGGTTCTTCTATGCGTTATCATGTTATTGCATCAACATTCATGATCACATATAAAGAGAATTGCATCATCAACCCATATCAATTATTTGAGATCTGAGGTATATCATCTAGCATTTATTTTAGAATTTGCATTTCCTATTTCAATAAGATTCAAGGTTAATTCCTAAATTAGGGTTTGACTTAAGGAAAATCCCCATCAAAAAACACCATTTCCTCCTTTGTGTGTGCAATAAATTAATTCAGGAGTTATGATTGAAGAAGTCGATAGAGTAGATGGAGACAATCAGACTTATCTTTTGAAGGATTTAAAAGTGGAGAACCAAGTAAGTCATCACCTCCTAATCCCAAGAAGTTTTGATGAGTTTTTGATAGTATATTTTGTGTGTCATCATGATTTGAAAAATATTCATTTAGTTTACTCTCAATATTCATAGGATCAGGTTGATTTGCACCTCCTGGTCTTGATAATTCCACCCAAACTTTCCATCTGAGGTTTTGATTTGATTCTCATCCTCGGATTCAAGTTTGTAGTTCTAGATGATATCTAGAACTTATTATTATTGTTATTTTTTGTCAAATTATCACAGTTTATCCTAGATCTAGCATTGCAATTCAAACCTAATTCAAACTCATTTTCAACTCGAACAAGCGAGGAATTAATCTAATATGTATTTAGCCCCTTTAGGATTGGAACAATCAAATTTGATCTCCTCCTTTAATGTTTGATGGTTCTATAAAATTAGTGGCTTTATTAACCTAGTTGGTGAAGTCCTAATTTCACCACCTTACACATATGCAAGTGTGGTTGGAAGTCCCGAGCATATAACAATTTGTATGAGACCATATTGTTGGATTAAATATTATTTACTCATGCTTAAGTCCAACTTAGGCATTTATCATATAATACTTTTAGTTGCATTTAATTGTTTTAGTTGCAATATAGTTGATAGTAGTAGGTTTGTACCTACCCTTGCATCCTATTAAGACACTTGTTCAGATCTTGTGTTCTATTCTCTCATGCTCTTGCCTATTTAAGCAAGGCTATTTTATGTTGTAATTCATCCCAGCAATATCATTTATCTTTCCTGGTGAAATCCATGTGTGTGTTTGTGTGTGTGTGTGTGGAAGCTATTCTAGTCGTGATCCTTAGTTGGGAGAATCACTCCAACATGGTATCAAAGAAATTTGGTATGCTTTTCTTTTTTATATGATACATTCACAAAACCTAGTTGAGATCCTATCTAGGCTTGACGATGTAATTTTTTCTACATTTATTCATAGGAGATTGATTGTTGCTGATTGATTTTTTCAAGGAAATTTTATATTTCACGTTATTTTATTGGTTGCATCAATTATTTGGTGGTCATTTGAATTTTGTGAGGTGACTTCACTCATCAGATTGATTTCATTTTTTTGGTTTGGATAAATATTGGCACATAGTGAATATCATATTGGTGGCCCTTTCTTTTTCACAGTGTAGATCTAGCTCTTTATGTAGATTAGGCTTCATTTCAATGAGTCAACCTATGATCAAACCTAATTGAGAGCCTCTATTTCTTTGATTGACCATTGTACCTAGGTCACATGTTTGTACAAAATAGTGATGGGTGCACTTTATATGATTGTATGTATGTCAAATCATCATTTGGTGGCAATCTATCTTTCTTTATTATCTATGTCCATTTTATTTCTTGCCCGACTTCAATTTTATTGAAGAATATTGGTGATCAAGATTCATTTCCAGTACATCCGATTTAGGTGTATTGGATTAGGTTGTTCATAATGGGTTTATAAACCACGTTATTAGATCTATACATAGTTTTGTTTCTTCCCAAGGAGAGACAAGTGGTTTGTAAGCATTAGATCTTGTTTTGTCTTCAAACACTTACCATTCTTGGTAGGAGATTATTAATTGTGGGGGGCTACATAGTCTCTCATTTTTCCACCTATGGGGAGTTATTGGTTGGATTCTCATGATGGATTTAGTTCTTAGGGGTATTGGTATTGAAACTAATACTTTATTCCTCACTTGTATATGATTTGCATTATCTCTTTTTTGGAGAGGATTTTGTCCCACTTGGTTTTCTGCTTTTCTCTGTTTGTAAGAGATTAGTTGCATGATTAATTGTGAATGAGTACCTAACATGGCCTAGTTATTAGGACCCATATATTGCATCATCATGGCATGTTGCATTTTTCATAATAATTCTTCTCCGAATGTTGTACTAAAGGGGAGGTGGACGAGTAAATATTATTTATCATTTAATAGTTTTAGTTTCATTTAATGTTTTTGTCCAACTAGTTTATGGTAGCTAGTTCTTACCCACCCTCATATCCTATTGAGACACTTGTTCACATCTTGTGTTCTCTTCTTTCATGCTCTTGCCTATTTAAGAAAGGCTATTGTACATTGTAAGTCATCTCAACAATATAATTTATCTTTCCTAGTGAAATATTTATCTCTCTCTATTTCTATAGAAATTTTTGCAGTCGTGATCTTGGCTTGGGAGCATCTCTCCAACACGTACATTTCCTAATTAGTGGGATTTCAAAGTATTTTTATGGAAAAGCCAAGGAATGATTATTGGACACAAGTGAAAAAAGTGTTTAGGTTGATTCACCATGGTACTAATAATGTGAGACAAGTGTTAATTGTATGTACATATATTTGTAGATTCTAACTAATATAGAGATTTGATAACCCAAGGTCAACCAATGGTACCTTTATTTCTATTTGGAGAAGCAATTGTTGTGCTATACATAATTGAAGAAAAATGTATGGCCGCAATACATGATTGTAAATATGTAGTGATGTTAGAGAGGTTGAGTGACATTATTTATTTTAAGATTCATATAATGGTGAAATATGACTCATAAAGTGTAACTTAATTAGAAATAAACATTGTTTACGATGCTTAAACCAAACACATTGATGACCAATATTATTTTTTTAGAGAGAAAGTTGAGGGTAGGAAAGATTAAACATATAAATTATACATTACAATAAATTTATTTGTTTCTTTGACTATACTCATTAAGTATTGTTAAATTCATATGGTGTAGTAATAAGATAGTCTTCTTATATTCATAAAAATGATGTTATTTTTTTGGTTCATATAGAATAAATTTTCCTATAGTAAATATTAAGTGGTATATTCTTTAGACTTGTCTGGTATTCACCTAAAAAGTGTTCATATAGGATGAGTTTGCATACAAAAATATAATGTGGTAAAATATAGCATGTTTCAAATGTTGTAATATAAGATTCACATCAATTACCATGTGTTGATATTGTGCTACAATGTTACATATTTTGGGTTATGTTGTAGTGATGATTGCAAGTCATTTGGACAACTCAAAACTTCATATGGAAAATATTATTTTTTAAAATATTAAGAGTGATACAAAAAAAAATGAACTTTTTGAGTTCATGTGTACCATAACCCAAGGGTAGGACAACATTATAGAAATTGACACAAATTGTTATAAGTAGTCAAGAGTACATGGGCTACCACAAGTGTTGAGTTAGTAGTGTGTTGGGTGAATATTTTTTCACTAGCGTACCAATGAAAAAATATATAATTCACACACAGCTATGTTGAGAAATTAATCTCTCCTCTCAGCAAGGGGGTTCCCTTTGAAATTTCTTCTCTAATTAACAAGAAACTAAAATCTATGGGTAAGTTTCAGGCATATAACTCTCTTTTTTTAGAGTTTATGTATTCTCCCTCTACTTTGTTACAATTCTCTATCACTTCGGATACTTAAAGAAATGAACAAACTAAACTTACAATAAAGAAGCACAAAGTCTTTCTTCAATGTAATTCTAACTAAGCTAATGATTACAAATGATAAGAAATTTAACTTGCAGCTCAAAGTCTTCAAGTATAATTTCCCAATCCCTTAAAACTACAAGTAATAGCAAAAATACAATGCCTACCACTAATCACTTATCATCAAAATTTTTTCCAAATATGTGCACAAATTCTACTTATCACAAGTGGAAAGCTCTCTTACTCACATAAATAGTATCACCAATATCAAGGAAATAAAAAACATATATAAGAAATGAACATAGGAACATTAACTCATGTAAACAATCTTTGACACAACACAAAGTTTGGGATAAAATGGAATTTATTTCTTTATTTGCTTGATTGAATCTTCACAACAAAAATCTCAAAGTCTTAGTTGAGGCAAAAATTTGGCAGAGTCTTGCTTAGCATAATAAAAGATAAATATTTACAAATGAGGCTCCTCTATATATAGAAGAGAAAAGGAGAAAAAGGTGGCCCGCACAGTTGACTAATTCAACTACACAGTCCCACCTGACTACAACTACAACATAAAGGGAACATGCAGCTACGAGAAAACTTACATCATCTAAAAATGCAACTACATTAAAAATGCATCTGCATGAAAGACTAAGTGTCAAAAAGGGGACATTTTATTCATCTTTCTTGTCCTCATTGGATTTAAATTCTTCAAATTTAGTCAAGATGGATTTCATCCCAACTTCATCTAGTAGGGCAATGGAAATTGATATATTAGCATTGATCTTAAATATAGCATCTTCGGTCTTTACATGCTGCTTCTTTCCATCCTTGAGCAAAGAGGCAAGAATCTCTAAACCAACCTGTATTTCAAGAAGCTTATCAAAAGCATTTAGAGTGAAATCTTGCTCTACCCAACGTGATATTAGAGAGTGGAATTCTTGAATGATGGTATCACTTGTGACCAATTTTTGATTATCCTTACCATATATGAAGCAAGGGATATGAACTATTCTTGCTAAAATTTGATCAATATCATTATCACAACTCTTGATCTCACCTTCAAGAGAAGTGACCATATGCTTGATCAATTCATTCCTGTGTGCTATTAGGGACAAAACTTCAACATAATTTCCTCTTGTTTCTAGCACTTTAATTTCTACAAGGAAGTCAATGTCAAAGTCCTCCATCTTTCTCCACATCTGCATGTTTCTTTCATTCTCATCTATCTCTTTCGTGAAAGTGGTTTTGATTCCTTGTATTTTACTTTGCATGATTTCAAAGTCTTTCAATAGCTTGATAGTTGAATCTAGGAGGAGGGAGCCTTCGAATTTCAACCTTTCAATCCATTGATCAACCACTTGACCCTTAACCCCCACTTGTTCCATTCTTTTGAGTGCTTCTATATCAATGGATGAAATAATTGGTTCTACCTATTGAGAGGTCTGGGTCACTTTGATCAAAACATTGGTTAGTTGCTCACACTTTTCCTTCAATTTCAGCTTTTCAACACATTCTTTATTAAGTCTTCTCATGATAGCCTCATTCGCAGCTCTTGAATCTTGCTTCACACTCTCATGAGTTTCTTCCCCAAGCTCGACAATTTGAACTATATAATCTATCGATTGAATGTTCTCTTTGGTTTTACCTACAGCTGGCACAATCACTTTGGCATATTTTCTTTTACTTACAGGGTCAACCAACACCCTTGATACTGTCTTTGGCTTCTTGGTCACCTTTTCCTTTGAAGGATCTAACTGTTTGAAGTTGAAGTCATTTGGTAAGACAAATTGCTTCTTCCTTTTTGGTGACACTATGTCCAACCAAGGAGGTAAGACTGATTGTGTGATTGGAGTAGTGATCTCCACTTGTATAACCATAGGCAAACTAGTAGGTGGCTGACTTGAAGATACTATTGTTGTTGATGGTCCCACTTGTACTAAGGTCATTGTGGCAATAGGCATCATAGGAGTAGTCACAATTGGAATTGTAGAAACTGATATTGGTGGTGGCAGTGGCATAGAAGTTGGTAAGACATTAATTGTCCCAATTGTCATATCTATTGGTAGCGTTGATGTAATAACAGTTGTTGTTGCAAAAATGGCAATGGTGCTCACTAGGGGTGGATTTTTTGTCATGGCCGTAGAATTTGATAGACTCACTACCTATTGCTCCTGAGTAACCTATTCCATGGCTTCATTAAAATCCAAGATTGACGACTCAATCATGGAAGTTGGAATGCCATCAAAGCTAGGAATGCTAGAAAGCGTAACAAATTATTCATTGGCCCCTTCTTGATCTTGTTCATCATCCAACTCAATATCTGCTCTTTCTACATCATGTTCTCTCCCTCTTCATCAGAATCAGAGTCAATAGAATGAATCACAACACGAATTGATGATGATGTCTGAGAGGTGGTAGGAGTATAACTTTCTCCTTGTTCATGTTCTTCTCCAGTATGAGGAATTTCTCCCTCTTCTTGCTCTTGTTCTTCTTCCTCAGCTTGGTCAAGTCCTTGGGATGATTCTTGTTGCATGGCCATGGAGGAAGATTCCCCTTTCTTCAGGCCTTTAATGGTGAATATGAATTTAGGTCCCTTCCCTTTAGATTTTGGTGGTGAAACCAGTGGTGGGGGAACCTGATTATCTTCCTTATTTTTGGTTCTTACTTCTGAAGTCTTCCCCACCAGACCATCATTATCTTCCTCACTAGAGCTAGTAGGAAGTGGTTTCATCCAGATTCCCTTCTTTAGTAGCCATTGGTTTGTGATAGCCATAATAGGCGCAAACCTCTTTGAAATTGATTTGCTCTCTTTCTTTGACCATTGAATTGGAGGTAAAGGAGTATCAACAATTTTCTGCTCATAGTAGACAAGGTCCACTATATCACTTGTATCCTCCATGGTGTCTGGAATCCTAGCGAAGTCCAAGTTCTCTATTTCATCTAATGTAAGATGACTACATCTTCATCACTTTTACAATCTGCCCAAACATCCTCAAGCCTATGTACATGCACATAACTCTTGATCTTGCTTATCATGTTGCGAAAATCAAAATTCTCTCAAGCTTTGAACCTCCTTATTGTAATCCATAAAATTTCATTTTTCATGTTCTTGGCCTTTGGCATGATGAGTATTTAATATCGGCCAATAGACAGGCCATTTGAGACCTGTCTTATATGAAAAAGATTGTTTGGCATTTACATGTACCAATCGACGACACAATTCCATGGGGAGAATCTTATCTAATGGGTATCGAGGCAACATGAATGGTCCACCTGTGAAGCATCCAATGCGGATATATGTAAAAGTAGGAAATTGTAAGAACACACAACCAAAAGAAGACACCAAGTCATATGTTGCTTCTGAAATTCTCTCCTTGTATAGATTCTTGTTGACAAACATCTCCACACCATGAAGAAAGCATCATTGACTCTTCAGAAATGAGATTCCTAATTACTGATGGTTAATTGATCAGAATAATCCCAAATAGATAACAACCTTCTATCTCCTTTTTTAGATAGGCATGGATATTGTCTCATTGAGGTGGCTGCATACACAAGATATGAAGTCATATAAAATTTCAATGATGTTTTGACTTCCTTTAACTGAATATAAAGAGCATCACTAATTTGCTCCCCCAGTCAATCTTGGTTGTTCCTTTTCTGATGACCTTCATGTAGTAACACATCCACTCCTATAAGTAGTGGGAGTCTCTCAAACCTTTAACCCATGCAAACATTGTAACCATATCATTGTACTCTTCACTGAAATCACTTTTATGAAAGTACTTAGGCCATCTAGTGACAATTAAGTCACGCGGAGTGGATAAAAACACAGTGTTGATTCCTTTCTTGCACTTATCTGTGTGCTTCTCATAGTATGCTTGTGCACTTTCCATGGTTATATGAGCAACTTCAACTTCCTTTAGACCCTTGAAAAGACTATTGAAAAATACACTATCAAGTGTCATTACCACATTCTTGTCAGCATCTTTCACTTGATGAGCGTTCGAGTCAAAGTCTTCTACCACAACCAATACAAATTCTGGATCATGAGCTGCAATAGGAAAAGATGCATATTTGTGCAATTTTGACCTCATCAAATTTTTCATATGGGATGGAGCCTACTTGCATCAGTTTTCAAACTCCTTCATATCCACATGCCCAATTTCAGTATCTCTGATCTCTATCACATTAGAGTCCACCGAACTTCCAGGGAACATATTCAAGTACTTATCGTACTTGTACTTCATCTTTTTGTATACAGGTTTGCTCGGTGATGGATTTGTATGAATGGGAGAGGCCTTCAATTTGCTTGCAGATGACTTGGACATTTGCAGAGATGATGTAGTGAACATGTTTGTTAGGCCTATGATCAATATTCATCATCAGAAGAACAAGCTGAAGATCCAGAATCAAAGAGGACCGAGCGAAAAACTTCATTGGAAAAGGCTCATGAAGGGAAAAACATCAAAACTAACAGGTTTGGGTTTAAAATCTTACCTGCTAGTTGCAAAGGAAAGATACTAGCATGTCAGGGTTTTTAAACCTTGACTTGATAGTATAAAGGAAAAATAAATCATTGACAGGTCGAGGTTTAAAATCAGACATGCCAATGGAACAAAACCGACTGGTAGGTCTGGTTTCAAACCCCGACCTATCAGTTGCAAATGTAAAGATAAAAACTCGCATTGGTCGACTTAAATGTTGGGGTTTGAAACCCTACGTGCAAGCTGAGGATATTACATCCACATATCAGGTTTCAAACCTCGACATGTGATTTGAGGGTTTTTCACATTGGTTGACTTACATGTTGGGGTTCAAAACCCCGACATGCAAGTCCATGCATGTAAGGAAAATGGAATGAAAAAGAAAATCTTATTTTGGGCTTTGAAACTCATAATGAGAGGCTTAAGAAAAAAGGGGAAGGTATGTCGGGTTTTTGACATTAACTGGAGGAAAACAAACAACGAAGCAACACTTAAAACTAACACAAACCCTAGCAAAAACCCGATGCAAAACAAATAAAAGAAAAATAAAAACCCTACCTACCAGATGTAAAGATGCTGGAGAAAAAGATGAATCCAGTAGCTAAATCGCCAACACCCACAAGGAGAAAGGAGATAAGAGCTAGAACGCCTCATAGGAAGCAACAAAGGCTTAGAATGCAAAAGGATTGACTAAAAAGCAATTATAACTAGCTAAAAGATAAACATGAGTTGCATTAAATGCAACTCGTGTTGACAGGTAGAACTTTAAAGTCCAACATGTCACCACAAGACACTAGCAGGTTGAATTTTAAAGTCTAACCCGTCAACAAAACCAAACTGCAGGTTAGACTTTAAAGTCTGACCTGCTAGTCAGGCAAACTAGCACATCGGACTTTAAAGTCCGATGTGCCGACAAAGGAAAACTGACACGTTGAGGTTTAAAACCCGACTTGCCAATAAAAACAAAGAAAACTAATAACTCAAAGACGACTAAACATAAAGGCGTAAAATGAAAAGCGACCAACCGACAATGTCGATTAGCCTTTCCCAGAGCCCGTGAGGTATGAAACAGATAAATCTCATAGGGTTGCCTCATGATTTAGGCCACACCGAAATCGAGGACAACATAGTGCCATCTATGCAAGGAAAACATGAGCATACCAATACTATTGTATGAATAATTATTGGTGTATAGTCTCTATGCATGGAAAGTCATCATTGATACTTCTACAAATTATAAATCAATAAATATACGCATGATGAGTTAGTGTTCTAATATGAGATCACATGATTTGTTGTTTTTTAAATCTAAGAAATTAATTCCAATCAATTATGATTACTCATCATCTATAATAATGACTTTGAAATCATAACTGTTGATACACATTAAATCAACAAATAATATAAATATTAAAGCATAATCATTCCCACCATATTTACTCCACATTTTGCTTATTTTATTTTCACATTAGTGATTGCATAAGAGGCTCCTATCTATAGTGGACCGTAGAGAGGCTAAGACATTGAGAGGCCCCTACATAGAGGGACAAGAAATTAAAGATGCTTTTAGAATAAGGGTATGGAGGAAAGGATAGGTGAGAACCAAGTCCAGGTCTAAGTCGTGCAGCCCACAAACTTTCACCGCTCAAAATAGTCTTCTTTTAAGTTGGTATAAGTCACAATGCTTAACCATGTAACCTTAATAATGTTGAAAAAGACTGTATACATGAAATGTGAAATTTGTCAATTGACTAATTGACTGCTGGACTTAGAATCAAATAAAGAGGCAGTTTTGTTAGATCAATGGTCAAATCAGCTTGTCTTTAAAACTAGAGATATTTTGTTCAAATTTCTATTGAACCAATGATCTTCAACAAATTTCTTTCGTTATAAATGTATGATAAAAAATGTGAATGGCATTATTAATGCGTGATACTGGAAAAAGTTTGAAGAAAATGAATTGCAAATTTGTCAATTGACTAATTGACTCTGACTTTAACTTTGACTTTGACATTAAGTTTAAACCATATCAAACCCTAATATTAATGTATAGGAGCATAAACAATAAGTAATTTCTTGTTTTTTTCTTATATATAGAACTCTCAATATCCTTAGATATTGCAGCACAAAATCATGGCCACCTTCTTTGGGCTTCTGAGTTCAAGGGGCTTTCTGTGGGTGCAGCTGGGAATTTTTATATGGCAAGCCATAAGACCCACTGCCACAATGAGATTACCCTGGGCTTTGCTAAGCACAGGTATCTATAAGATATTCTCAAAGAAAAAATTTCGAAATGATTATTTTGTGTTGTTATCAACAGATTACAATGACACAGCTGATGCCAACCAGTTCTTGGCTGAAAGCAAAGCTAATATTACTGAATATCCCTTGGGTGACTCATCAGTTATTGTCTTCCATTATAACAAATCTCACTACATATGTGACAGTGAAAAGGCTAGCCAGGTAAGACTGTTGATTGCTGCAGAGCTTAATGGTGTGCCTATTGTTAAAGAGTATAAAGTTGTAAATGGTTTCATGGGTGTGTGGAATTTGTGCTCTGCTGATGAAGCCATTAGAATGTGTTTGCCAAGTAAAAGGTTTAGATTGTCTTTCAGGAAAATATTTAGGTTTTGTTTGACAGAACACATGCCACTTATTGTGGACACTTACTGGCTATCAAAAATATTAAGTGGTATCCCCTTGTATTTGAATGCTAATGGTGATGAAGAACTGTCATCAATATTGACATTAGTATTAATCATTTTGGACTTCACTTACAACATTTGGGTGCCAATACTAGAGAAGGCATATCTCATCACTCTTAGATCTGTACAGTTGTTATTGTCTACCCTTGGTCCAAATCTCAGGGTTATGTTGTTTTACTTTCTGAGCAACTTTGACAACAAATATTTGCCCTGCTCAATTGGTGATTTTAAGGTGAAGATCAAGAAGACTGGATCATTCTATACCACGGACAACACTGTATTAAATTGTCCAGTTAAGTGGATAAGTAAGGTAAGATTTGATGAGGTTGATATAAGCAGTGATCATTTTGAGTTACAGGCAAGTGCTTTCAGGGTTCACTTAAGCATATTGCAGCGCAGAAATGATTTTGTAGAGTTTGAGCTAAGGCTGCTGGATCTTCTGTTTAATCTTGTGAAGGTCAGGTATACAATGAGCGTGCATAACTTTCAGACTTATATCGGCTGCTGGAAGTTCCTAAAGGAAGGTGATATTGGTTTGGTTCAAACTGTTGATAAGGGCATTATAAACAACATGCATTTGTTTGGGCTTGAGGACGCCATCAATATGTTTTGGGGCACTGATATTAATGTGTATAAAGTTGATATTGGTGAAGCCTACCATTTTATGATTGCTGGAGAAAATGAAAAAAAATTTATTACCTGGCCTGGTTTTAAGCTTTAGAGGGGTTTTAATTATTACATATCCTCTGATCTATTGTATTTTCACCAAGATGCTGTTTACTAAAGAGGATTAGATTCCTCAATGGATCCCCTTTTTAATATTTTCACTGTTTTCGGTTATCTTTTGTTCGATTAAAAAATCTGAAAGGAATGACTTTTATGCTTTCAGATTGTAGAATCTCAAAATGACCCCTCACTATACATATTGATTTTTAAAATTATCCTTTACTTTAATTGATTAAATGAACCAGAAGTAATTAAATACAATATTGAAAGTATATTTATTAAGTAATCTATGATTGGGGAAGTATTTTAATTATTAATTTGCATGTTAAAACATATAAACAAATAACAGCAGTCTCCAAGTATTACATAGTACAATCCACCATGCAACCTGTTGCAATTCGCAATTCGCAGTTCGCAGGGTGGCTGCAAGAAGTTGAGTCCCACTTTTGGGCAAAAAGTGGAAGTGTTTTCCCTATTTTTCAATTTTTTTGTCGATTGATGTCAAAATTTGAGTCACTTAGAGATTGGATCTGAAAAAACTTCAGTAATAGAAAATGTAGTGCTCGGAGTCTAATTTTCAAATATGTAATTTATTTTATTTTGACGTAGATAAATGAATTTTTGCAAATCTTTCTAGGAAAAGATACGTTAGACACCAAATATTGATGAAAATTATTTATTTATTTATTTTTATTGAATATATATATATATATATTATTATTAATTTTTAATTGACTATAAAGTACATTTTCAAAACCTCTACCACAACAATTTGATGAAAATTTCATATTTTTGAATTTTTTTTTTTGTCTTCAAAAGAATTGTATGTAAATTGATGTCATATAATTTATTTTCCAACAAACCTAAAAACAAAAAAGTTATTAAAGCTTTACTGAACTTCACTATTTTACATTTAGGTACCACTTTTAATTAATAAATAATGAAAAAATAGTAAAAATAATCACATCACTATAAAATTTAGATTTTGTAAATCGGGACAGTGAGAATTCTAATGGGTTTTTGTTTCATCAAAAAATACAATCAGGATGCCATTTTTTGGATGTCCAAGCATAGGCTTGGTCCCACCAAGCCTAACCCGAAACCAAAACCGAGGCATAGGTGTGTTTCTTGCTCCATGTTTTATGAAATGGGCGCCTGTTATTTTAAATTCAAAAAATGGGCACCTGTTTTGAAATTTGTAGCATTTTAATAAATGTGTGCCCGTTTTTAGAAATGCGTACCCATTTTTAGAAATGGGTGCCGATTTCTAAAAATCGTGCACCCATTTCTCTACGGTGGTCCAATCCTAAACGAGCACCCATTTTTCAAAATGTTCACCTGTTTTATTTTTATGGGTCAGGGCCTCCAACTTAAATGGGTGTTCATTTCTTAAAAAACGAGCACTTATTTCTAGCGGCAGATTTTTTTGCTCACAGACTTCCGTGGAATTGGGACCCAGCTTCTTGCACCCACCCCTCAGCAGAATACAAAAACAATTGATAAAATCTGCAGCCTTGAATTTGTTAATATTCAATCCTTCCCTTTGTCTACAAAAAAATTGCATTTAAATTATTTTATTTTATCACTACTAATATATATTTGTTGTAACATGAGCCCCATCAACCTTTTCCTATTGGCATTTATATGTATCATTAGTACAACCATTTTATGTTTTGTTTGTTATATTCTTGAGATTGATTTGATGTTTCTGTAAATTGGGATTGTTACATCACAGTTCTTGAAATTTGTAAATACTCTAATTTTTATTCTTCTTTTGTTTTGTGATGGAAGATTGTATACAAGAATGATTCTACTATACAACAAAATCAAAGAACACAAAATTGGCAGTAAACAAGAAGTCAAACAAACTAAATGATTCTATGCTCACACCATGGTACCCTTTCTCATTTGGGTATGTTTATAAATTTGGGGATGTTACTGTTTAGTCTCTTCCTTGTTAATCATACACAATGTGAATGCCTAGAAAGATTATCATATATGCGCCCATTCTCTTCTTCCAAAAGGGCTATCTATTAATGGTTTGTATTTAAATGTCTTCATGGCTTCATGCTTTTCCTCTAAAAACTCTATGCTCTAGGGTATGCAAACCATGATAGATTGAGCTCTACTCTCTGTCATTGTTTTAGCTACATACTTGTTATATGGTTTTGTTTCCATGTGGATAGAAAGGTTTAGGTCTAGAAACTCGGCTCGACTCTCCACAGTAGCTATGTTTTGCTTCACATAGATTGAGTTCTACCCTCTGTCCTAGTTTTATTTTGTCACTTTTCCTATGTTGTAATATTTATATTTTCAAATAATATATAGGTATGTGCTTGTGCTTTTCCTTAAAAAATAAATAATAAAGATCAACAAAACAAAAAAGGGAAAGCGTCAGACAATATCAACAATAAAAAACTCAATAACTACAATTAACGAAAATGTGAAAAAACAATACATGGCAAGCAACAAGCCCCAACTCAAGCAGGTTTGAAGCCAAATTATTCCAAAGATCTTTGATTAACCACAACCATTTATTCCTTAATGCTAAAATATTTTTGCAAAAGTCTCCTTTTTTAGAATAATAGCAAATATTTAGAGAGCTACATGTTATCACAACTGCTAAGGTCAAATCCCCCCATGAACATTTGTCAAAGGGGTCTTCATCATAGCTCTATGAAATTGAGAATAACTCCCCCTACATCCCACCTATGCAAACTCAATGCTAGTGCTAGTATCATCATCAAGAAATGGTACTTCATCCCTTTTAGACAAAATGGGATAGAGTTTCTTTTTTCTTGGACAACCAACATTGGCATGGCCTAATTTTGAGCAACAATGAAAATAACCAAAAAATATTTGAGTCCAATCTCCCACACCCAAGTACCCAACTTCGATGATAAGGTAATCCATGAAGTAAGAACCTCATCATCCTCCAAAATAATATAGTATCTTGCAACTGATAACACAAAAAATTAATTTCATGACCATATCGAATACAATGTACTACATTAAAGTATTAGAAATTGTAGACACCTAAAATTAATATTAAATTAATTTAAGCCTATCAACATAATTAATTGACTTAATTGTGTTATCCGTATTCCTCTCAGAATCAATTAAATCTAATTTAATTAATCCCGCCACTATTGTCCAGTAATTAATTTGTCAAATAAATTAATTATTCCCTTATTCCTCTAAAGTCCCCTCCAATAATCATTTCCTCTAAACCCACTCAGTTAATTAATTCTAATTAATTAACCTAGTCATGTGATTCCAACAAATCACTTTTCCTAATCCCACTCAACCTAATTAATCCTTTTAGAATCTCTCATAATCATGATTATCATTATCCCTCAATTTTTATTTCTCACTCATGTCACATCAACTTTGAGTCTCTCAAAGAAATTCAAATTTCTTTGAATCCCTCAATGCATCTTTATTTTGGAATATTTAATTCCTCATATTTGAAATTCAAATTTCTCCCCCCCTTTTCCAAGGAATTTTATATTCCTGTTTATTTTTCCAAGGCACCCTTGATCCATGCCTTCTATCTAAAATCAATCTCAACCCTTCATAATCAAATCAATCTTGGCCCTCCATTGGCCTCATCCAATCTATATATTAGAGCCTATTCTCCTCACAAATCATCCACTTCTCATGCATTGTCATCCTGCTCTTTTCTCCTCTCTCTTCATAATCCTCTATCAAATCCATCCATCCTTAATCTTTCAATCCAAATCCAATCCATCAATCTATCTTGTTGAGCACAAAGGAGATCAATCTACATCGAAATCAAGCAAGCAGCACATCAATTGGAGCATCAAGGGTGCATCCTTCTCATCCACTTCATCAAGCTCAATCCGAAGGAGAAGGTAAAATGGGAAGGTAAAAATGATCTCTTGATATTTTAATGTTTTCATGCTTATTTCATTGTCTTTTTGATCATTTAACCCTTCAAATCCATTTTCCTCTCTTCATTCTGGCACACCCAGTGGGACCCACGTCCCGAATTTAACAAAAATTTGAATTTTTTGTTAAGGTTACTCGTAGGTTCACACTTCAGCGTGACCATTTCTGGATTAGCGTGAGTGCACACACATTGGTGCGACCATTTCTGGATCAACGCAACCGCAGGAAATTTCAAAAAAAAAATTGGTACCTCATTGTGCTTTAGCACGACCACCGTGAAAATTAATCTATCTCCTCCTCATTGTTCTATGTTCTCACTTCTATTTCTTTTCAATTGTCACTTCAGCGCGAGCATTTTTGTGAAAAATTTAAATTTGAATTTTTTTTGGGGCGCTAACTCTAGTTGTTTTGACGCGAGTGCCCGCGCATCAGCGTGAGCGCTTGATAATCAGCGTGACTACAATTTTTCTTTTTCTGTTATCTGTCTGTTTAAATATTAATGCTCATGCATTAGCGCGACTACAAGGATAAAATTTATTCTATTTTTTTGCCATATCTTCTTTATCTTCACTCTGTTTTCCTCCAAACTTCACTAGATCCCCCACAATTTCATTTTGCACATTTCCTTCCTTGAGGACCTTATCCCAAATTCCACTTTTTGAAGCCCGAAATCCCACATTTCTCTATTTTTAGGGTTTGCCATAACTTCTTCTAATTTTGTCCAATCATCTCCAAATTTTGCCATATTGTCTATCTCCAATTTTTGCTTCTTTGTCCCTTTTGGACAATTTTTTTCCATTCCTTCACCTGTCCTCTAAAATCCCCATTTTATGCTTGCCTATCCCTTAGAAAGTGGCAAAAAACCTAGTCAAACCCCATTTACCCATCAAAGTTTCCTCCAAAACCACATTTGTTATTAGTAGAAAAGTTTTTATTCTTGTTTTTCTACTCATTCCCAAAAAAAAATTTTTTAAAAATATTTTGGTCATTCTTTTGTCTTTTGCAGAACGCTTGTTGAAGACTTCATTTTCAAACTACTAATCCACTTTTTTGCAGGTTGGCTAAGGAAATCCAACCAAACATTGTGTTTTTCTTAATCTTTTTATTCTAGACACCTAGATTTTAATTAGGGGTAAAATAACTCTTTCTTTTTATGTTTGAGGAAAGTGTAGAGGTAGGAGAGTATGCTCTTGTCTACATAGACAATCAGAAATCTTGACCCTCGAACCTTTTCTTGTTTGATTGCATGCTTACCCTTTGTGGGTCTGCCCTCACAACTTTCTCTTTGAGAAGGTAAGAGGGGAATGACCCAAGTGAGTACACCCGGACCTGGGGTTCCCAACTCACTATAATAAATAGGTCATTGACTATGAAAGGGTCAATGGTTGGGGCTATATGAGAGTTCACTCTCAAATTGGGTGCTTAGTAGGATCCTAGAGATCTCAATAATGCTTGCATGACTACTAAGTTCTTGGTGTTTCATTGGGATATAGGCTTCAATTGTGCTTGCGCAACTGTGAAGGGTAGCTCCTAACGGAAAGCCATACTAAACACCTTGTGCATAGTGGCCAAAAACCATCTAGTCATTGGTGTAGGAGGTCGAACCTCTGAAGCTACCCAGATTTTTAAGGCCCTTAGTAGAGACACAAAGTTCGCCATGAGGATTTTTCATGGGAGTTGATGCTTGGCTACCCTAGAGAAGTGAGTGTCGTGGAGGGTAGCCAGTGGGGTCAAGCATGTAAGTGTCTGCTCTAGGTAAGCATAGTTGGGAAACCAATTGGGATCCATTGACTATCTTATTTTCTCACCATAGGATATGTTGTGAAGGAGCATGAGTGTCTTTTGAGTCTAACTTCTTTTGACCATTGTGTTTTCTTTACTTGACATCTCTTGCCAAGTCCATCCCCCACAACCAATCAATCCTTCTTCTTTCCAAATTCCATGTTGTCATCATCAAATCTTTAATCCATTTCTATCTATCCAAGAAATTCCCCAATCCACTTTCATCCATTCAAACAATCATCCTTCCTCAACTAATATTCATTCTTCCTCTAATCCAATCAAATCTCCAAAATTCCAACCAATCAAATCCATTCATCTTCCTAATCTGGTTATCCAATCCAACCAATCTAATCTAATCCAAATCCAATCAAACCAAGTCCTAATCCAAGGACTAATCCAATCAAATCAAATCCAATTCAATCCAATCCAACCTAATCCAATCCAATTCAATCCAATCCAATCCAACCTAATCGAATCCAATTTAATCGAATCCAATCCAACTTAATCCAATCCAATTTAATCCAATTCAATCCAATCCAATTCCATTCCAATTTAATCCAATTCAATCCAATCCAATCCAATTCCAATCCAATTCAATCCAATCTAATCCAATTCAATTTAATCCATTCAATCAATCAATCAATCATCCAATTAAATAAAGTCTTAATCCAAGGACTAATCCAATCCAATCCAATCCAATCAAACCAAGTCTTAATCCAAGGACCAATCAAATCAAATCAAATCAAATCTAATCTAATCTAATCTAATCTAATCAAATTCAATACAATCCATTCAATCAATCAACCAATCCAATCGAACCAATTCCAATGCAAATCAAATCCAATCCAAACCTAATTAGATCTAATCCATCATCATTCCAAGCCAATTCCTAATCCATCATCATTCCAAGCCAAGTCCTAATCCTCATCTTCATTTAACATCATCTTCATAATTGTTTCCCTCTAAAACATATTCATCCAATTCCAATCTAATCCTTCACTCTCAACATGACTACCCAAAATTTCAAATCTTAGTATGAGAAGATGCTCATGGAAATTTACGAATCTGCCTCACAAGTTAATCCCATAATCTCCTACTCAGCTATCATACCTCCATCCATCCAATCCAAACACATTATACTCAATCCCAATCTATACCATATCTCTTATCCTTCCTCTACCTTCGACAAGGGAAATCCATTTTATTCCACATCCATATCTCCATATTATCCCTCTTCCACCTACTCCTCTAATTCAATAAGTATACCTCCATCTCCCATCCCATCCATATCTCAAACCCCATCCTTTCACAACACATTCATTACCTCTACTCCCCATCCAAATCCTTTACTCCATAGTCCTCCAATCATTAATCCTAATTCCCTAATCCATTATCCTAATCCTCCATCCAATCCCAATCCTAATCCTCCATCCAATCCCAATCCTCCATCCAATCCCAATCCTCCATCTAATCCTAATACCCCATCCAATCCCAATTCTCCATCTAATCCCAACTCTCCATCTAATCCCAATCCTCCAAAATCCATATTATCCACGTCCTCCAAATCCATCATCCATAATCTTATCCAAGACATGCTAGCAAAGCAGACAAAATCCTCACCTCAAAACAAAGTGGCCAAGTCTCCTCAAGTCCTCCATCCACCCCAATCACCTCCACCTCAAAACAAATCCCAATCCCCCACACTTCATGATGCCCCCATTTCCCCATCTACTCACATCAAACATTCCATACCTTCCTCCATCACACAATCCTCACCACTCCCAACATGCCAAAAGATTGTTCCAAAGCATGCTAGCATAGAAATCTCTCTATCTCATGATACATCTCCCTCCACTCCATCTAGCGATCCCATCCCCTCCACTTCCTCTCACGGTCATATGATTCCTCTATCATTGCATGATCCTCTTCCATCTCATGATCCAGTCACCCCTCCGACTCCACCTCATGATAACCTCTCTACTCAAGATCAAAGTATCCCTTCATCTCCATGGCATGATCCTAATCCATCTAAAGATCCTAATCTTCCTTCCACATCTCATCCCCCTCAAAATGGACTCACATCTTGTTTCCAAAATAATAAGGGTCCTAAAGATAATGCTCAAGATGTTTATACATCCTTTATTCCTCCTAAATCCAAATTTGCCTCATACAAATCAAAGTCCCGTTATCCCTCATCTTTCGCATCCATTTTGGGACCCTATGTTCCAAAGTTAAACCCTTCATTCTTTCCATCCATTTTGGGCCCCTATGTTCCGATGCTCAATCCTCCATCCCTTCCATCCATATTGGGTCCTTACATCCCTCCATCCATCACTCCATCACCTCAAATAATCTCTAAGCAAGATCAACAAAGGCACACATCCTTGGATGCCTCCCAACACTCTCTTTCCACCAACCCATCCATTAAATCCATCAATCCTTCATCCTCATGCACCCATCGCATTGCTATTGGAAGCAATTTGGATGCCCAATCTAAAAATAATAAAGCTCAAAATCCACAAAAATCAAAGGATCAACATGTCCCCTCAAAACGACATGCTCAAAAGAAAAATGTGATCCGAAAGAAAGAAAAATAAAAAAGGCCACAAAGGCCCCAAAAGAAAAAATCAAAAACTATGTGGATTCCCAAAGAAGCAATGCATCCCAAAGAAAAATCAAAATTGGCATCCAAACTTGTTAATCCAAAATCTCCATCCATTCATAAGTCCTCAAATCCTCCATCTAACACTCCCCCATCTTCAAAATCCATTTTGGGTCCTTATGTCCCAAAATCCACCATCCCAACTCCATCATCCCCTTCTTCTATTTTGGGTGCTCATTTCCCAAAATCCACACTCTATCCCCCATCTAATTCAAAACACTCTCCTCCACTACTCCACCACCCTTCAAGGTGTGTGCGAATGTTGATCTTCCACAAATTCTTCAAAACCCCAAACATTATCCACCATCCATTTTTCACAATCCCATTTCTTTAGTCCAATCCTTTCCAAATCCTTATCTTCCATCCCCTATCAATTTCATCTCCCCAATTATTGTTACCACCATCTATGAGAATACCTCCACTTCAAAGAAATACTAAGGGATACCATCTATGGAACTAGATGCTTGAGTCCTCCCTTCCTCTTTCACACATCCACTATCTTCCATATCCACTCATCCTCATCCTTATCCATCCAAACTATTCGAAAAATTAAAACAAAATAAAAAAAATCGAGAAATTTTTTTTTAAAAAAAAAAAAAAAAGAAAAATACAAATTTTTTTTAAAAAAAGTCAGAAAAAAGTAAAGAAAAATCATTTCATCCAATGATGAAAACCACTTCTTGTGGCGCCTTGGGTAAGTATCGTGATGAAAACTTGGCAAACAAGCGTCATGTGTAATCCCCTCATCCCCTTGCACTCTACACTTGGGGGCAAGCTTCATCCACACAATCCTCCCATCCACCTACATCATATCTAAGTCCATTCTCCTTTCATATCTTTGATCTTGACTATCCTACCCATATCCTACATCTCATATCCCTCATCCTATCAAAAAAAATCCTCCATTAAATCTATCATCTTGATCATATAAGATGCAAAACAATGTATATGCATGCATGCTTTGGAGCATTCAAGCCTTAATCCTCTACCATCCATATCCATTACAAATTATCCTTCCACCTCATACATATTTACCCACCATCCTTGCATCCTTAATTACACTACCTCTACTGTGGGGTATTGCACTCCTTTGCAGCATAGTCTTTGGGTCTCCATCACCCTACCATCGATCCTTTATTCCTCCATTTCTTATCCATATCCACACACTTATTCCCCCCATCTCCTATCCAAACAAATCCCTCATCCATCTATCCTCTTACCAATCCTTGGTTCTCCCTTGTCATTGGTTCCATTCAATCAAATCCTATCAATCAATCCACCCCATCCAATCCAATTTATAATCCAATCCTATCTTATCCAATCATATTCTCCATCTGTTCCAATTGAATCATTAATCCCATCCCCAATCCAATCCTATTCAATCATCCATCCCCATTTTTCATCCTATCTAATCATTTATCCTTCTTCCAATCCCATCCAATCCATCAAACTGAGCTTTACCCATCTACCCGAGCTCGCATTGACTTGTGCCTAATCCAAGCACCCATCCATAATTTGCTAATCAAATCCAAGTGGCAATCCTCTCATCTGTAGATCTTGCACATCCAACTTGGCTTTTGTCATCCATCAAACAATCCATCACCTGCCCATCAGGATGTCTCCTTCCTTAGTCCGGAAGCTTATCCAAATCAATATCCTACTCTTGGCAAGAGATATCAGTTGGTCATGTGCATGTTGTTTGCATGCTTAAGCTCTTCTCTTTGTTTTTCATCTTGTGTCCTAGGACTATACTTGTTCAGGACTACCTCGATCATCCTATATCTTGGTATGTCTTGGCTGGTGTATAATGGGGCATGGTTTTCAAACCATGGTGTGTTTGAAGGTCTTCCTTGTATGAACCAACAACCCTGCATTAGTGTTTATCAACACTTGCATGATTGTGTGCAAGGCATTCTTGTTTAACTGAGCGTCAGTCCATGCCTCGGATCTTCATATCATCCTGGTTCTTATAATCAGTGGTGTTGACTATCCAGGGCAATATCAAATCTAGGTTTGTTCTCTATACTTGCTCAACAAGAAATCCAATCTATTTATCCTTTCTTTGTCTCACTTCATTCACAACACTCCAACTCATCCTACTTCCCTATTTCATTATCTTCATCACTTATTCTTCTAATTACTTTTTGAGAGCACACCTGTGTTCTTCAAATCCACATGTCTTCTTGAGGGGGCATACCACTACTTTCTCATCATCCTTACTCCTAATCATTCTTCCTCATCTCATAATTGGGGCATCGTGCTACTAGTCCTTATCCTTTTCTTCATATCATAACCGGGGCATCATGCTACTAGTCTTTATCCTTTTCTTCCACTATGTTTTATTCTTCTTTGATATAACATCATTTCACAACGCTATATCAAAGAGGGGCAAAATGTAGACACCTAAAATTAAATATTTAGTTAATTTAAGCCTATCAACATAATTAATTGACTTAATTATGTTATCCTTATTCCTCTCGGAATCAATTAAATATAATTTAATTAATCCTATCACTATTGTCTAATAATTAATTTATCAAATAAATTAATTATTCCCCTATTCTTCTAAATTCCCCTCCAATAATAATTTCTTCTAAACCCACTCAATTAATTAATTCTAATTAATTAACCTAGTCATGTGATTCCTACAAATCACTTTTCCTAATCCCACTTAGCCTAATTAATGCTTTCTAGAATCTCTCACAATCATGCTTATCATTATCCGTCAATTTTTAATTCCCACTCCTATCACATCAACATTGAGTCTCTCAAAGAAATTCAAATTTCTTTGAATCCCTCAATGCATTCTTATTTTGGAATTTTTAATTTCTCATATTTGAAATTCAAATTTCTCCCCCCGTTTTTCAAAGGAATTTTATATTCCTGTTTATATTCCCAAGGAACCCTTGATCCATGCCTTCTATCTAAAATCAATCTCAACCTTTCATAATCAAATCAATCTTGGCCCTCCATTGACCTCATCCAATCTATAAATTGGAGCCTATTCTCCTCAAAAATCATCCACTTCTCATGCATTATCATGCTACTCTTTTCTACTCTTCTTTCTCAAATCTTTCAATTCAAATCCATCCAATAATCCTATCAAATCCAATCTATCTTGTTGACCTCTTGGAGAGCATTCCACATCTAAATAAATCAAAGGAGCACATCAAGTGGAGCATCATCCAGGGGCGCCTTCACTTCATCAAGGTCAGTCCGAAGGAGAAGGTAAAATAGCAAAGGTATAAGATGATCTTTTGATGTTTTATGGATTTCATGCTTATTTCATTATCATTTTGATCATTTGACATTCTAATCTGTTCTCCCATCTTCAGCAATCTCAATAAATATCCCTTCATCCCACTGTTCCAATGGTAGCCCCCAAGTTTTTATTTCTAAAACATCCATCTTTTGACAATTACAATGGAGTGATAACAATATAATATCCCAACAAGTGAGCTCTTGAGCAAAGAACTAGAGATTTTAATGAAAGATTTTGTTGTGACAATTTAGTAGACTGGCCCCTTTCCCATAACGAAGGAAGGAAATAAAATAGCATTACGAAAGACCTTAGAAGAGACAATGAAAATCACTTCAACCATAGAAAAACTAAGGGAATCCTCCACCTTGGCCAAAGCATTAGTGAACAACATGTAGTACGAACAAAAAGAGCCAAATAATTATCCTTCTTAAGGAAATAGCCCTCAACATCACCTTGGTATCAAAAACTATGTGTTCCCACCCCACATAAATGAGATGCTCTACAATACCTTCTCTTAATTTGAGGTAGGAGATTTTTTAATCATTAAGGAATATATTTTTCTTTCATTTTTTTAGTATGTGTGTAGATATGACAATTCCTTAACAAATTCATGCATTTTCTCTTTAAATCCCTACTATCCAACAACTTCTTAATATAAAGATTTTATTTTTTTCACGCTTATCATCAATTTATCTTTTTAAGAAAATCATGTTCCTTTTACCAAGGACTTATGTCCTCCACCTTTCCCAACTGGAAAAATGCAGTTTTTGATGTCATGGACAAGTTTCGGGGTCTCCATTCAGGCTGGTTAGACCATTCACATATTTTAGTTATCCTTGGACCTTGCACCCTTAAAATTGTTTAACTAATATTTATATTTTATAATTTAACCAAAAAAGAACCGTGTTACATGAACATCCATCAAGGTCATCATATCGCTTCCTCCAAAAGGAAGAAAAGAAACACTAATTTTAGCAAAGATAAAAGGGAAAATTAAAACAAAACAATATGCATATTATCACCAAACACACTTATCATTTGATCAAGAGTCTAAGTTACTTCTCACTTCACTAAAAGTATGTTTGGGACACAAAAAATGTAACATGACACATGACAGCTAATGAATGATATTTAATAAAATGATTATTAGTAAAAAATTGTGTCTCGTGTGCATTTAAACTTTTATAGATTTGATAACAATAATATTGTTCTTGAGAATTGAAACAAAAAACCTTTTGAATATAAAATGTTAGAACCATTTATTTAATAACAAGAAATTTGAGATGACTAAAAAAATCCAGTTTTGTATGGGGGTTTTCCAATTTTAAAACATAACTACAATATCTTAAAGGGAACCAAAATAAATCCATTTTAATCTTATGAAAGAATTAATGCAATTATAAATAAGTCTATACAAATTTTAGTAGAGTGGTGATTTATTGTAGCACATCAAATACATTGGGACAATTTTCTTTTGAAAAAAAAATTAACCTCTAAAGCACATGAAATGTACGGATATCAATAAAGTATTACAATAAATTTTATAGTTCCAACGCTCTCAAGAGGACATATAGATGATCTTCAACTCTAATTTTTTGAGTCAATACAAAAAACTAAGATTTCTCAAAAATTATCAAGTGGTGTTACAAAATAATGACCATAAAATTGGGGATTGACTAAATACATTTAAAAGGGAAAACAATTCTTTAGGCCTATTACCTTTGAATCTCCCTAACAAGTTGATTACTTGTGCTACAATATTTTATAGTATTTTATATACTTTTAAATGTGTAGAACATGAAAAATTTGCAACACATTCCTAACAATCTCCTAGTTGTTGCATATTATATATAAGCGAGAATTTAACAAGCTATATTTAATAGCCAAGTGCAAAATGTGTATAATCTAGATCTACTAGACCATTTTTAACTCTCCATGATAAGTAATAAGATAATTAATAATTAAGAATATATTTGTTGAATTGTTTAACTTCTCAACCAAAATCTTTTTGTCCTCCACCATTTTTCAAATAAAATGTCAATACATATAAATGCACTTTGTCTCTCTGAAATGTAGGGTTTTCAACCAAACTGATTACAACCACTCTCACAATTAGTTGTCTCTATAGTATGTATCAACCTAAACTCTAACTAATATACCTAAATCCATGCCAACACTATCTAATTATGGGTATCTTTCATGTACTAAACTTTGGTAGGTGAAAGAGAAAGATTACTTTTACTCTTTCTCATCCAACTAGCAACATCACCAAATAAATTAAACACGTAATTGTTAGTCAATCTCTTACTATAAATGTCATAATTCCAATCCATTTCAATAAGACCATGTGTGTTCAATAGCTCATTCAAATTAAGCTATACATAGTAGCAACTATTCTAACGTTCTATGAAGCTACAAAATAAACAATATTATTTTAGATTAATATTTTCTCTCCAAATTGTGCCTAAACATACTCAAAATTCCCACTAATTGTATAATATCTACTGTTATAAAATCTATCACATACATAAGAATTATAGAAATACTAGCATATAAAACATGTCTTTTGAACTCTATCTTAGGATATTGTTTGATAAATTAATTGGCATCATAGATATGAATAGGAATGCTCCCTAAATAACAATCTTGCATCCCTAAATAATGCAACATAGAGTTAACATACTTCTTTTGGCTCAACAAAAGTTTTATATTAAACCCATCTCCTTTGATCTCCATGCCCATGATAAATTTGAATATTTCATTTTAAAGTATGATGAAGTGCAATGATATTCATGCACCTTAATCTTAATTATCAACAAAATGGTACCAAAAAAGAGAAAAGTGTTAAAATGACTATCTTATTTCCTAAAATAGACATAGTAATCAAATTTTCCCTAATTAAATCTAACTTCAAATTAAGTTTTAGATTTGTATTTCATATTTTGGATGACTACTACAAGCCATATAAAAAGTTCCTTAACCTATGAATAGCCTATTCCAATTCTTTTTTGTGGAGGTCCAAACCTCCAAGTGCGATAGCCTAGCAAGGGCACAAAGTCTGCAAGCATACTCGCCCAGTGAGGGCCTTCACAAAGAAATTTTTTCCACTCAATATGGGGGAATGTACCTATATGCTGAAAACTCTTCTTCTAAGAGCCAAGGACTACAAGGTATCCATTCCACCAAATTTGCATAAAGCATGATCTCTATCTCATCCCTTATGATATTGAAGCCTTGCACTCAAAAAGACTTCATCCCTGGTAGGATCATTTGCAGCCATTTAGCTTCACCAGTAGACCAAGGGCCCTCCCTTTTCGTTTACTATAGAATATTAAGACTTTAATGTTAATTTCTTCCTTATATTCAAGTGGTGTTTACATAACCATCACCAACCTACCTCCATCTATCTTTACATCTTGGTGGTGGAAATAAAACATAATTTTTTTTCCAAGGCAACATCTAATTTATAGCTCATCCAAAGCCTATAATTTTTTTTCCAAGGCGACATCTAACTTATAGCTCATCCAAAGCCTCATAATTCCAATTATGTGGCAACTTGTGAGCCTTATTTCTATCTCCACATCTCTTTTGCTATTATAATATTCATATGTTGTAGGCGTGATGATATAAAGGGATAAAACCAACATAAATTTATGGTTAAATTATAGGAAGTGCCTTTAAACTATATTGTGGAGCTATGGAAAGAAAAAAATAAAAAGGTAAGTACAACAACACTACTCAGCACAAAACTCTATTTGGAACAATATATTAAGTCTGCAAAGGACTTAAAGGATGTGAGGAATGTTTCATATGCAGGTGTTGTTGGAAGTCTCAAGTATATAATAATTTGTACAAGACCATACATTTCCCAAGTAGAGGGAGTTCTAAGTATGTTTATGGCAAAGCCAAGCACCAACCATTGGACACAAGTGAAAAATGTATTTAGGTACTTGAATGGAACTTTGAATTTTTGTGTTGATTCATCATGGTACCAATAATGTAGGGCAAGTGACAATTGCATACATTTATTTGTAGATTCTAACTAACATAGAGATTTGATAACCAAGGGTCAACCAATGGTAACTTTTATTCTATTTGGAGGATAGATTAATTTGATGAGAAAGTAGTGGAAGATAGTTGTGCTATCCATAATTGAAGAATAAAGTATGTCCACAATACAAGATTGTAAATAAGTAATGTTGTTAGAGAGGTTGAGTGACACTGTTATTTTAAGATCCTTATAATGGTGAAATGTGATTCATGAAGTGTAATTATTTAGAAATAAATATTGTTTAGCATGCTTGACCCAAGTACATTCATGTACAATATTATTATTTTTTAAATATGGGAGACTAGAAAATTTTAAATATATAAATTTTACATTTCAATAAACATAGTTGATTATTTGACTATTCTCACTAAGAATTGCTAAGTTCATATGGTTTAAGGATAAGATACGCTTTTCATATTCATAAACATGAAGTTAGTTTTTTTATTTGTACATAACAAATTTTGCTATAGTAAATAATAATTAGACTTGTCTAGTGTTCACCTAAAAAGAGTTCATATAGGATTAGTTTGCATACAAAATGTAATGTGGTGATATATAGCGAGTATTAGATGTTGTAGGATACATGTTAGTTACCATGTGGTGATTTTGTGCTATAGTGTTACATGTTTTAAATTTGGTGATATTGTTGCAATGATTGCAAATCATTTGGACAACTCAAAAACTCATAGAGAAAAAATTATTTTTCTTAAGTACTAATAGTGATCTAGGAACACTTGTGATTTTCAGTTCATGTGTACTACAATCCAAGAGTAGTATAAAATTCTAGAAATTGACAAAAAATGTTACTAATCATGTTGAATGTGATGTTTACATGGCTACCACAAGTGTTGATTTAACAGTGGTGTCTATGCAAATAAAACATGAGCATACGAATTATATTGTATGAATAAATATTTGATTATAGTGTGCAGAAGTAACTAAGGCGACTATCCATGCATAGACACATTATACGTGATGATATGTGTGGTTTGTTAATAGCATAATATTGTAAAATTATAGTTGTATAATTCTTGATATTCTTTAGGTTGGAAAGTTAGGTATATCTAGAAAAAATTAAACTATTAATTAATATATAAATAAAATAAAGAATTATAAATTGAAATAAAATATTTTTTTCAAATGCATATATGTAACATTTACAAACAAAAGTTAAAAACTCGATTCTTTAATTAATTTTAAAATTTAATTTCATGTGGCTCTATAGTTTTTTTGGATGTTTCAAAAAAGTATCCAAAAAGTAAATCTAGATGATTGTTTATATAAGTGTCACATCCTCATAGACTCAGAAATTTATATCGTAGATACACATATTCATTTTGTCTTAAAAAAAATTTCTCTCATGATTGAGTTTCTACCACATGACATTATTATTTTGTATTCATATTTGTGATATTGACAAGAAATATTCTTAGGGGATACAACCTAGTAGTTGAGCACCATAGAACATGTTTTCAATTGAGGTATCCAAAAAGGCCACCCCAAAAAGTTAGATTGGTAGTTGTGCACTAACTTGTGTTTTAAAAGTGGATTGATGCAACATCACATGATTCATTGCATTTTAGATCTAAACAATACATTTCAATCAAATTTGGGTACCTCATCATCAACACTAATAACTTTGAAGTCATTGTTGTTTCTACACATTATAACAAAATGTTGTTATGACAACAATTAAAACATTCTCAGCTATTAATAATTTCTCTAATATCTGAATTGTACTTATTCTATATTCACATTGGTGATAGCATAAAAGACCCCTCTCTATGGTGGACTCTAAAGATAGTGATAAGACATTAAGAGACCCCTAAAGAGTGTTAGTAGTACTACGTCTACTCTCCATGATTTACAGATAACTACTGTATGCTCTATTTTAAAGCATAAGATAACTAAAGAGAAGTGCAAGTTAATCTTTGTACACCTCATTTCTTTTGTAATTTCTTTGTCCATGTGGTGGTTACCTTTGTATAAATCATGCTTTTGCAAATGGTAATGATACAATTTTATTTTCTTCTTTTATGCTATAATTTTTCCCATGTTTTCTACAAGTTTTTTTTTTCTATCTGCAAGATCCATACTATGCAGGTTTAGCTATATTTTTGCATGGTATCAGAGCAAACGAGAGCTAGGAAGAAAAAGCATAAACAAACTTTCATTTGCAGGTATTGAATATTAGAATTATTAGAAAGAATGAAATTTCCATTTTCTTTGGGGGTGACTCTTAATATCTTTTGTCTAATCATGAACTGAGTCTATAGGGGGGTTAATCATGTCTCTTGATAATTATTTTCATCTTCTATTGTCAAGTTAGTTGTAGAGAACAATTTGTCCTAGAAACAAAGAATTAATAATCATTGCCTTGAACAGGATCTACTACCCTATCTCCTTGGACTCGTTCCTGAGCCAAGTGACTATGAACAAAAGAATACATAGTTTAATAGTAATGGCATGGCTTATGGACTAATATGTATCACTGTCTATGAGGATATTCTACATCACTTAGAGAACACTGAGTGTCCTTTCATTGCTTGGACCATCATCCAACAATTGTATGGAGACACTAGATCCTTATCTGAAAGTGATGTTTCCTTGGATGACCAAGAAACATCTTGTTTACACATCCTTTTGGGATGATAAATTTATTGAACCCATCTATACTTGTTGCTTCTTTAAAGTTCAGAGTTGATTCATAGAAAGCTTCCAATGATTCTTTGTAGTAGGATCATTTATGTATTTTAGATTCAGTTCTTTAGGACCAATTTCTAGCGGACATCTTTTGCTTGTTTATATTGTCCCTCCTTTCAAATCTAGATGAAACTATTGGTTGCATGCATCTTCTCTTTGATGAGGATGATTCTTCTTCAGTTGTTGTGAGAGAACATTCTAATCCTCTTCTGCATTCTATATGTGATCATTCCTTATAGTTCGATATGAGCGTAGATATTTTGTCACAACATTTTGAGGAGATCTCTTTGCCTTCAGAGGAGATACTCGGGTCTTTCACTTGTGTTCTACATTAGTTTCTAGGAGATTCTAGATTGTCATCTTCAGCATTGTGGCTTAAAATGCCTAATTTAATTATGACAACTTTGAACATCGAGATGGAGACTACTGAGTAGACTTCATTAAGGACATCATTTCTTTTGAGGTTTCTTCCTACATATTTCTTTCAGAAATGGAAAGATATATTGCATACACGTTTGATTTTGTTTCTTCCTAAGGGACAGATCAGAACCAAGTCCAGGTTCAAGTCGCGTAGCCCACAAACTTTCACCGCCCAAAGCCTCATGAACCCACTCTACACGATATACATTAATCCGTCTTATACGATTCACCGAACCCTTCTGTTCACATCAATGCCTCCTCCCAACCATGCCTAATGTGAATCAACCCCTCCCTACTAGGACCCTGTAAACAAGGATAAGACATAAGAACCATTTGGAAACAGTATGCATGATATGCCACTGAACAATTTGTGAGAACCAAGTCCAGGTCCAAGTCGTGCAGCCCATCACAAAAATCGTGATGAACCCAATCCACACGGCATACATAAATCCGTCTAATACCATTCACACGAACCCTTTTGCTCACATGCTCAATGTGAATCCACTCCTCCCTACTACACTTCACCTCAATCCGTCTAATACGACTGACTCAGATGCAACAACATTAGGACTGACCGTTCATCGGTACAGGGAGTATTTCCACCTGCTGAACCCTATAGCTGTTTGACTCATGTATGAATCTATCTTCTTTTTGGTTTGAAGGAGTTTAAATTAACACGTGTAAAATTATTGGCTATTTGACGTTCATTTAAGTGAAATTGTAGTATTGTTGAAAGAAAAAATGACTGAAGAGTTAATGTAGATGTTAATGAAGTGTTAATGTATATGTTAATCAATTATTCAATATTTAAATGATTATTTGAAATTGACTGTTTGGTTCAAATAAAATAAATTTGTGGTATTGTTGTTTCAGTTGTCAAAATCAATTGTAAACAAATACCTTAAGAAAATAAGGTTTATAAGGAATTAGATGTAAATGAAGTGTTAAATATGTTAATTGATTAATTGACTGGTTGACTTAGATTCAAATAAAACGGTAGTATTGTTACATCAATGGTCAAATCAGCTGTATCTAATTATGCTTACAAACTAAGCTTTATTTTTAAAAATTATAGATATTTGTCAAAAAAAATTATTGAACCAATTGTCTTCTAACAAATTTATTTTATTATAAATGTATGATAAAAAAATATGGGTGAAAGTGTTAATACATGATACTGAAAAAAGTTAAGATGAAGATGAATTACAAATTTGTCAATTGACTAATAGACTCTTTGACTTTGACTTTAACTTTGACTTTGACATTGACATCGATATTTAATTTAAACCAAATAAAACTATAATGCTTTCTTATTATTTCTTAGTTATGCAAGTTTGGTAAAAAGAAGGAAGTATTATGCTTTCTCAAACTAAATATGCTCTTGATGTATTGAAACAATTTAATATGAGTAACTGTAAACCATCCAATACACCATGTGAATGAAGTGGGATTAAAATTGAGTGCCAATTCTACTCAAAAGAAGGTGGATGGAAAATTGTATAGACAACTTGTTGGTAATCTCTTGTATCTTACTATAACTAGACGAGATATTGCATATGCAGTTGGGGTTGTATCCAGGTACATAGCAGACCCACATATTGAATAGTGAAAAGCAACTAAAAGAATATTGAAGTACATCAAAGGTACCTACAAGCTTGGCATTGAATACAAATATGGAGGAGATTCTACTTTAGTTGGTTATATAGATTATGATTATGTAGGTGATATTGATGATAGAAAATCTACTTCGAGATACATATTTCATCTTGGATTAGGACTAATTTCTGGAAGCAAAAAAAGCAATCAACAGTGTCACTATCATCTACAAAAGACGAATATATTGGTTCATCAAAAGCATCTCAAGAAGCTTAATGGCTAATGAGACCACTTGAAGAGACACATCATCCGCAAGATCTTCCAACTGTTATATTTTGTGATAATCAAAGCACTATAAAGCTAGCAAAAAATCCTGTCTACCATGCCAAATCCAAGCACATAGAAGTTCATCATCATTTTATTCGTGACTTAATTGAAAATGAAGTAGTGCAGATACAATTTTGTGGAACTGAAGATCAACTTGCAGATATATTTACAAAAGCACTACCTATAACAAAGTTCGTCCAAATTGGAAACTTGCTTCATCTTTAAGAAGTTGCTATGTGAAATATTTGTATTTATCCTCTCCCGATAAACATTATGGGGGGTGTTAGAGATAATGTTTATCTTCTAGAAAGTGACAATATTTATCTTTGTTAAAGTGATAATATTTATCCAAATAAGTGATAATGTAAATTTTGGAAAGTGTTGGAAATTACATTATAATATAAGAACTATAAGAACTTTCCCGCATATGGAACTGACAACGCTGTGTTAAAATTGTCCAGTTAAGTGGATAAGAAAAGATTAGATTTGATGAGGTTGAATAAGCAGTGATCATTTTGAGTTACAGGCAAGTTCTTTCAGGGTGCACTTAACCATTTTACAGCGTAGAAATGCTGGTTCTGGAGGCAGAGATGAACAAATAGAGAAGGGCAAAAATAGAGACAGAAAATACTGGAAGAAATCTAAAGTTAATTTGCTCTGAAAACAAGAGACAAAAACATTCAAATAACCAGTCCTTCTCTTCATTCATTCAAATATCAAACCATACAAATAAGACAGAGCTTGAGCTCTTCAAATAGTTTCTTAGACATGAAAAATGGAAACCCCTGTTCTGATTCTGCTCTCTGTTCTCCCTGTTCTGCCCTGTTTTTCTTACCCGTGCGATGCCCTTTTTCACATATATCTCTGTCTTAAAAATAAAATTATGAACTTAGCCTTTTTGTAATAAGCCAAAAATAAATTCCATCGTATGGGGGGAAAACAAAAACTAATTAATTATATTTAATGCTGACTTAGCAGCTACCGTGCAGAGAAAGATATGATCAGGATATGCCATCAAACCAAATTCAAAAACTGTCCTAAAACGGAGGCGAGAAGAGAGAGGAGTAGTTGAGCTTGCAGGAGGAGTATACGGATGCATTAAAGTTCCCTACAATTGGGATTAAATTCTAACACTCCCCCTTAATCACAATTGCTACCATCTATGATGCCCAATTGATCTCTTTGATAGACAAAACTTTCTTTTCCCAATGCCTTGGTGAAGATATCTGCACATTGATCTTGAGACCTGCAAAATTCCAAAAAGATTTCTCCATTGCTGATTAGTTCTCTAATGAAATGATATCTAGTGTCAATATGTTTGCTTCTCTTGTGGAATACTGGATTCTTTGACAATGCTATGGCTGAATTGTTGTCACAGTAGATCTTTGTTGCCTCCTCTTGTTCTTGTTTGAGATCTTTCAAAACTCTTCTCATCCAAACTGCTTGACATGATGTACTTGTGGCTGCTACATACTCTGCTTCAGCTGATGAAAGAGTGACAATTGGTTGTTTCTTTGAAGACCATGAAACTACACCTGTTCCAAAATGAAAGACATAGCCGGAAGTGCTCTTCCTATCATCAATGCTTCCAGCACTATCACTATCCATGTATCCTATGAGTTTGAACTCTTTTGAACTTGAATATTGGATCCCATAATTCTCGGTTCCACTCACATATCTCAAAATTCTTTTACCAGCTTGCCAATGTGAAACTTTTGGAGACTCCATGAACCTTGAAATCAAACTTACACCATACATAATGTCTGGCCTTGTTGCTGTTAAATACATGAGGCTTCCAACAAGTTTTTTATACAAAGTTGGATTTACCTCAGTTCCTTTGTCATCTTTACTTAATTTCAAACCTGTCACAATTGGTGTTGGGGCTGATTTGCAATTCATCATATTAAACCTCTTCAAAATGTCATTTGCATATTTTGTTTGAGAGATGAATATACCATTTTCATTTTCATTCACCTCAATGCCAAGAAAATACTTCATTAAACCCAAATCAGTCATCTCAAATTCTTTCTTCATATCTGATTTGAACTTGTCAATTGATAGATCACCCGTGAATACTAAGTCATCAACATATAAGCAAACAATTATGATCTCACCTTGCTCATTCATTTTGGTGTATAAAGTAGGCTCACTGTTGCACCTATTGAATCCATTTTGTAAAAGATAAGAGTCAATTCTGCTATACCATGCCCTTGGGGCTTGTTTGAGTCCATAAAGAGCCTTCTTGAGCTTGTAAACCTTGTTTTCATGACCCAAAGTCTCATAACCAGGTTGTTGTTCCACATAGACTTCTTCTTCTAAAATGCCATTCAAGAAAGCTGATTTCACGTCCATTTGATATACTGCCCATTTGTTTTGAGCTGCTATGGCCAATATTGTTCTTACGGTGTCCATACGAGCAACCGGTGCAAATGTCTCATTGTAGTCTATTCCGGGTTGTTGAGAGTAACCCTTTGCTACTAACCTTGCCTTATGTTTTTGGACATCACCATTTGCATTCAATTTGGTTTTGTAAACCCATTTCACTCCAATCACCTCTTTTCCTTGTGGAAGATTCACCAACTCCCATGTTTGATTCTTTTCAATAGAATCTATTTCTTCATCCATTGCAAGCATCCATTTTTCTTCTTTAATTGCTTCTTCAAAATGAATTGGATCATCTACATGTGAATATAAAGCAAAAAGAGAAGTCTGTCCTTCATTGTTTCCACTTTCATTTTGCTCATAAATCTCTCTTAAACTTCTGATTTTTTGTCTTCTTAAGCTTGCCAATGTAGGATTTGACATGTCACTTGATGTAGACCCTGTGGAATGTGGACTTGCTGTCCCTGCACTAAAAATCCCTATTGTTGATGGTGTTTGCTGCCTATTTGCTTGAGTGTTTGTTTGCATACGTGACGCTATTCTTACACTTGATGATGGTGTTGCTTGACTACCTTGTTGTCCTTGAATGGGTGTAGGAGGACTGACATTTGGAAGACTGCCTGTTGCTATATCATCTTCATTTTCTTCTTGTGGTAAAGTGGCTACAATATTAATGGTTTTATCCATGGTTCCATCCCATGCTTCATCTTCTACAAATTGAACATCCCTGCTGATTATTACCTTCTTGCTGATTGGATTATATAGCTTGTATGCCTTGGATTCATTACTATATCCCACAAATATGCATTTTTCTCCTTTGTTGTCTAATTTTCTTCTCAATTGATTAGGTACATGTGCATATGCAACACATCCAAAAACTCTCATGTGAGCAACATTATGTTTTCTTCCACTCCAAGCTTCTTCCGGAATCATATTCTTCACACTTTTTGTTGGACATCTATTCATTATATAGGCTGCACATGATATAGCTTCAGCCCAATACTCATTTGGCAAATGTTTGGCCTTCAACATGCTTCTAGCCATTTCCATGATTGTCCTATTTTTCCTTTCAGCTACCCCATTTTGTTGAGGTGTGTAGCTAGTGGTGAATTGCTTGTGGATTCCATGTTTCTTGCAAAATCTTAGAAGATCATTTGAGATGTATTCACCACCTCTATCCGTTCTCAATGCTTTGATGTAGTGACCACTTTGTTTTTCAACTAGAGCTTTGAATTGACAAAAATATTCAAACACTTCACTTTTATGCTTTAGAAAGTAAACCCATGTTTTCCTTGAGTAATCATCAATAAATGTTAAAAAGTGGAATCTACCACCTATTGAGGGTGTTTGCATTGGGCCACACAAATCTGAATGGATTATCTCCAAAGGTGCCTTAGCTCTCATTGACATACCTGCTAGAAATAATTCTCTATGCTGCTTTCCAAAGATGCACCCTTCACATACTCTTTCCGGTTTCTCAATTAAAGGCAATCCATTGACCATGCTTTTCCTATGAAGTAGATTTAAAGCTGCAAAATTTAAATGCCCAAATCTTAGATGCCAAAGCCAATTTTCATCTTTAATTTCTGCTTGAAAGATTACTTGAGTGACTGCTGTAGTTTTTTCTTCATCCTCTTGTGAGTTTGTTGAGGGGGGTCCTTGAGCAAATTCAATTTTTAAATCAGGTTTTATCCTTAATGGAAACATCCTATTGTTTGTCATTTGAACCTTTGCTATGAGCTGATTGCTTGGATATTTGTCTAAAATTATGCACTCTTTGTTTTTGAAAGAGACTCTATAACCCTTTTGGACAAGCTGCCCAATGCTCATTAGATTATGTTTTAAACCGGGAACAAAATAAACATCGGTTATATGTTTCTTCTCCCCCTTCTTGGTTAGAATGTTGATGTTCCCTTTTCCTTTGACTTCAACTTTATTATCATTGCCCAAAGTTACATCAGACTTTATGTTGTTATCCAAACTAGAAAACATTTCTAAATTCCCTGTCATATGATTGCTACAACTCGAATCTAAGAACCATACATCTTTTTCATTTGCTTGAGCAACATTGCATGCCAAAAACATAGTGCGCTGTTCTGATTTTTGGTTTTGATTTTCTTTTATGAAATTTGCATTTTGCTGCCTAGAGTCATATTGTTTCTTTCTACATTCATTCATATAATGCCCAAATTTCTTGCAATAGTGACATTGGACTTGAGATTTGTCATACCTTTGGATTTGAAGGTGATTTTGAGATGGATTTTGACATGAATATTGGCTGCTACCTCTTCCACTTGAGCTTGATGGGCTGCCTCCTCTTCCTCTATGAAAATTTCTTCCTCTACCTCTGAAATTTGATCTACCTCTGCCTCTACCATGGCTGATTAAAACTTGAGACTTGAATGCATGCTCCAACGAAGTGTTTTCTGTCCTACTCAGCCTATGTTCGTGAGAAATAAGAGATGCATGAAGCTCATCAACTGAAAACTGTGAGAGATCTTTTGTCTCCTCTATGGTTACAGCAATTGATTCAAATTTTGTGGGCAAACTCCTTAAAATCTTTTCAACCACTCTTTGATCTTCAAGTGTCTCTCCATGAGATCTGATTTGATTTACTAATCCAATGATTTGAGTGAAGAATGAATCTACTGATTCAGTGTCCTTCATATATATTGTTTCAAAGTCCCTTCTCAACATTTGTAGTTTGGTTGTCTTCACCTTTGTCATTCCTTGGTAGGCTGTTTGGAGAATATCCCATGCTTGTTTTGATTTTGATGCACCTTGAATCCTTGGAAAAATGATTTCATGAACTCCTTGAAAGATGAAGAAGAGAGCTTTTGAATCCTTCTTTCTATTTTCCTTCAATAAATCTTTATCTGCTTGAGACAATGCATTATATGCTGCTGTGTCTATTGGTTCTGGGTAGCCATTCTCAACAAGCTCCCATAAATCTTGAGCACTAAACAATGCCTTCATTGTGATTGCCCAGTAGTCATAGTTCTTGCCATTAAATTGAGGAATTTGTGGGTTTGTCAAGCTTGTGCTTGCCATTGTTGGCTGTGAATACCCTTGATCAGAAAATAAACTTTGTTGAAGCTTTTTGTTGATGAAGCTCCTGCACTAATAACCTTCAGTTCTTCCTTAAAGCTTTCCTTGAGCAACCTTTGGCTCTGATCAACCTGCTCTGATACCACGTGCTGGTTCTGGAGGCAGAGATGAACAAACAGAGAAGGGCAAAAATAGAGACAGAAAATACTGGAAGAAATCTAAAGTTAATCTGCTCTGAAAACAAGAGACAAAAACATTCAAATAACCAGTCCTTCTCTTCATTCATTCAAATATCAAACCATACAAATAAGACAGAGCTTGAGCTCTTCAAATAGTTTCTTAGACATGAAAAATGGAAACCCTTGTTCTGATTCTGCTCTCTATTCTCCCTGTTCTGCCCTGTTTTTCTTACCCGTGCGATGCCCTTTTTCACATATATCTCTGTCTTAAAAATAAAATTATGAACTTAGCCTTTTTGTCATAAGCCAAAAATAAATTCCATCGTATGGGGGGAAAACAAAAACTAATTAATTATATTTAATGCTGACTTAGCAACTACCGTGCAAAGAAAGATATGATCGGGATATGCCATCAAACCAAATTCAAAAACTGTCCTAAAACGGAGGCGAGAAGAGAGAGGAGTAGTTGAGCTTGCAGGAGGAGTATACAGATGCATTAAAGTTCCCTGCAATTGGGATTAAATTCTAACAAGAAATCGTTTTGTAGAGTTTGAGCTAAGGCTGCTGGATATAGTGTTTAATCTTGTCAACATTGGCATAACTTTCAGACTTATATTGGCTGCTGGAAGTTCTTTAAAGAAGGTGATAATTGTTTAGTTCAAATTGTTGATAAGTGCATTATATTTACAACATGCATTTTTTTTAGCTTAAGGATGTCATCAACCTGTATATATTAACTCTCCTCTGATATAATGTATTTTCTCCAGGATACTGCTTACTAAGGTGGTTGGATCTCTGAATCGATCTCCTTTTCAATAATTTTTATTTTTAATTTATATTTTTTTATTTTATTTTGTTCGGTGATAGATCTGAAGGGAATGACAATGTTCTTTCAGATCAGTATTTCTATATGGTGATTCATTTTCTCTTAGTCCCATGAAGATTAAGTAGAGTCTTCAGTTTGATTTTTAATTATATTCTTTATTTTAATTGATTAAATGAACAACTAATAGAGTTTGATATATGACCAAGATTTATTTAATATTTTGTTTAAAGAAAATAAAATTGAAATTAATTTATTTCATTAAAAATTGATAATTAGAAAAAATGTCTAGTGAAATTGTATTAAATAAAATTTTGAAAGTATATTAATAAATAGTGAAAAATTTAGTGGCTAATATTTGTCAATTGACTAAGCTAATATTTTATAATTTATTGTAGAAATCTAAATTAATTCAACAATAATATATCATAATTATTAGTTACTTTAGAGTTATGTCAACAATCCTTAGTTGCCACTATTGATCTAAAATATGTAATTGCGCCAATGAAAATCAATCGAAAATATACAATTGCGTCAATGAAAATCAATCGTCTAAAAGCAATTTTTGGTACAATTTCTTCAATCTCATTTCTTTTAATTTGAATAACTTAATAAATACATTTATTATTAAGTGAATTTATAGATTTTTGGTATATTCTTTTAATGGCATGACAACATCCAAAGCAACTTGAAAGGGATTTGTAGGATGAAGAAAAATTTACAGCTTAAAAAGAGGTTTGAGTATTTGAAGGCATGAAGCGCCTAGAAATATTGTAAATTTTTTAAATTTTGTCTCTTGTTGAAATCATTCATATAACTAATTGCTCCTGAGGAGTTTTCTTGTATGAATGTGTATATGATATTTGAGATAAAGATATGTTTCATATTTATTTTTTCATATATATGTTAATGTAGATTGGATGACATGTTAAGCCTATAATATTGAGTAGTTTGATAAGATCCCTCATTCTTGTCTGCATCAGGACTTCAACCGCGAACTTATAGAGAAATTCAAGGAATGAATCCTCCATTTTGACACATAGATTTTCATACAAACTATTAATCATGTTAACCTTTATACAATAATCAATTTCATGAAGAAATTGTATTATTCCCAAAAATTCCATGGCTAGGTGACTTAATATTTTATTGGACTAGTGATAATGACTTTCAAAATAATTAAGCAATTTTGGACTTAAATTTTTTTAGTGTGTGTAGTATGTTCTTACTTGTAAGTATTTATTTTCCTTTTTTGTTACTGTATACGGTGAAAATGGATAACAACAATGATGAAAGACTAAATAGATTCAACCACAAAACCCTAGCTTAACAACAACAAAGATCCACCATAACATATGAAGATTACCTAAGACAATGCAAATCAAATGAAATCACAAAGATTATAACATCAAATGTCCAATAGGGTTTGGATCTCCATTGATCTTGCTTGATATATTTGCTCTCAGATTTTATGTGCACAAGAGCTCAACAAAGAACAGAATGTGGTTGCAAGTAGGATCGCATATGAAAAGCGTAGTGTAGTCAAGTGGTCAATTGATCAAGTAGTTAGTTAGGGTTTGATAATGAAGGAAGCATCTCCTTATATAGAAGACACCATAAGAAATGGAGGGATAAGATTGAGAGGTGTAAAAGGAGGTCGGCTATGATTAGAGGGTAGGTAAAGAAAATAATAAAATAATGTAAGGGGAGGTAGTGTATGAATTAAGAGATGAATGACATGTGTCATAGGTAGAAAAGGCTAATGGATTAATAAAGATTTATTTAATTAATAGAAGAAGTCAGATAATTAAATAAATAAAAGTATTTATTTAAATGAGAAATAAGGCTAGAAGAGGATAAATGAATTAATTAAATAAATAAATATTTATTTAATTAATAGAAGAATTAGGCTTAGATAATTAAATAAATAAAATATTTATTTAATTAGACATGACAATTTTAGGTGTCTACATTTTGCCCCTCTTTGAGACAATGCAGCTTGTCGCATTGTTTCAAAGAAGATAAGATGAACTGATACAAAGTTGTCCCAAGATGGGAATGATATGCCCCCTCGGGAGATTGGATGAAAAATGTTTGAAAAGATCGCAGACAATCTCTCGATAAGAAAGAAAGGCTAGAATGGACTGACCGGATAAAGTGACAGAGTCACGAGATAACGAAGACTGACTCAGGAAACGAGGGCTAGGGCGAGGGCTAGGGTAGCCTCTAAGATAGACTATGAGGGGAATACATCCTCATTGTCATCCACAAACCTAAGAAATTAGAGTGCAGAGCGAGATAGAGAAGCAGCAGTCAGCAGCAATGGCATTGGTTCATAGATTCGATCGTGTTCACCGATTTCAAAGGCCAGCAGAGGCAGGAGAGCTAGTGAGTACCACAAAACCTCCTTGTACCTTGTTGTATTAATTGTTGTCATTAATGCATGTCAAGTAGAGAAATAAATGCGCTTTAGGATAATGTCAAAAAGTGTCAAAAACATCGAGGCACGTCTGTGCTAGTGCCAGGCGCGTCTGGGTTGGCTAGGCGTGTCTGTGTTTGTGCCAAGCGCATCTATGCCGGCAAAGGCATCTGTGCAGGATGCGATCACGTCTGCATTGTGTAGGCACGTCTATACAGAGCATAGACATGTCTATGTCTTTCAGGTGCGTCTATGCAAAGTAGGCGCGTTTATGCAATATGCAAGCGTGTTTATGTCATGAAGGTGCATTTGTGTCTTCAAGGTCAAATCGACAGTTCTGTGATGAACATACGCTATGGATTGGATAAGTTGTTGAGAGGATACACTCAAGCAGATCCTATAGGGAAGACTAGGATAGCAAATAGGGCTAGGATTGACAATTTTGTGATAGAACATATGTTGCCAATTAGGAAACTACTCAAGAGGATTCACTCAAGCAGAGACCCTAGGATAGGATAGGTTAAGGTAATTTGTGATGAACAATGAGTACCAAGACATAGTACTTTGTGATGAACAGGGAGTACTAAAATATGAGCAGCACTTTGTGATGAACAGGGAGTGCAAATGTGAGAAACACTTTGTGATGAACAGGGAGTGCAAAACATGTAGTACTTTGTGATGAACAGGGAGTACTATAATATGAGCAGCACTTTGTGATGAACAGGGAGTGCAAATGTGAGCAGCACTTTATGATGAACAGGGAGTGCAAAACATGTAGTACTTTGTGATGAACAGGGAGTACCACTAGGATAATCAGCAACACTTTGTGATGAACAGGATGTGTTACTAGGATAGAGTACCATACGCACTTAGATAAAAAGTAGCATTTTGTGATGAACAGTGAATGCCACTATGACTGACATGATTGATTTGCATTTTTGTAGGAGTACTTGCCTATGCTGGAGTCACGGGAGAGATTCCCATCGACTCAGAGATTGCAAGCTGAGCTAACAGTTGTTGAGAGAGCTACTATTGATGCTATGGGCTTATGCCACATTTTGTATGTGCTTGAGTTTCGAGTGAACATGGGTTTGCTGACTGCATTAGCTGAGAGGTGGCACTCTAAGACTTGCACATTCCATTTTTCGATGGGTGAGATGATAGTCACCTTGGAGGATGTTTATAGGATTCTGTGGATACTAATCGATGGGGAGTTGATTCCTTATGATCGAGAGGGAGATAGGGAGGCCTTGAGATGAGTGTTTCAGGATCCAGGACTGGAGATGAGGGTTGGACACATGGCATGGGATACCATGACATAGACAGGACTAGCACTACTAGCAGTGCTAGGAGGAGTGATCAGTGGGTTCTTGTGTCCAGACAGAGCGACACGAGGATTGGCTATGTGTTGGGGGAGCACCTTGGAGACACTAGTTACACAGCACACCAGATACGCCTGGGGACCGTGTGTGCTGGCACACTTATATTATGAGCTGCATTAGTTTGTTTATCATGGATCCGTAGGATTGGGCTGCGGAGTCACATTCCTACAGGTATGGACCTATGAGCATATGTCGGTTACCCGACCGATACACTTTAGGGGTAGGGGTCATGGATGCAATTTTGTACATCTATATGATATGATTACCTCACAGCCATGGATTGGTAGGTTGGAGTACTGGCATCAAGTCTTGGATGAGATCGACACTATAATATGGAGGTTGTACCTTGGATGCGAGCAGTGGGAGGATGATGCAGTAGAGTTACCATACACCTTCCGAAGTAGATATCTGATTGGGCGGACACCCTATGTATTGGAGAGGCAGCTAGTAGATAGAGTGGGTAGATAGTTTGGCAGGATTCAGCGGATGCCACGGGGTTCTGGGATGTATGCTCGGATAGTCAGAGATCAGGCACTTTTTGGGCCATTATTTTCGTATGATCAAGCCATGACGTAGCTAGTAGAGATAGTTCCCTTGCCATGGGATATGTGGCCAGATATTGAGGATGCAGGCATGGATGCAGAGTACACGATGTATTGGGCTGAGCATCCATTCCCACAACTAACAGACCCAGGGGAGGTGATAGATGGAGATGGTGGTGGGGATGGAGATGATGATGGAGATGGTGAGGGGAGAGGCTGACGGAGGAGGCAGGGTGTAGTTGGAGAGAGGAGGGTGGCTCCATAAAGAGAGGGTGGGGAGGAGAGACCGGCTCAGGTGGTGAGGGGTCACGGTGGGTTGCCACTACAGGTGCCAACAGCATAGGGTCCTAGACAAGTGCAGGGATAGGGGCAGCGACAGGTATAGGTATAGGCACAGGCACCAGTACAGAGGGAGCCACAGGCAGAGCCATAGATAGAGGCATAGGGGGCCGAGGAGGAGGAGGATGAGCTACTTAAGCTGAGGGAGATCTTCTAGGGACAGGAAGATGAGATTCAAGACTTGGAGAGGGAGACAGCCAGGCTCAGGAGACGACTGAGGGAGATAGAGCATGAGCGAGATCAGGCTATCTAGTGCTATATTGAGGCTGAGATAGCACTGAGGGCTGGGAGGCAGGCGACAGAGAATATAAGGGCTGGATATGCCTATGTGCTATGGGCAGGGGAGGAGATAGGTTACTGGTGAGACCTCTATTACAGGGCAGTGCCACCAAAGTAGCGGGCGAGGAGCTTCCACAGACCATCGCGGACAGTGACAGCTACAGGAGGGAGCAAGAGGAGACAGGCGTCCAGCAGTGGGGTTATGGGTCCTCCACCACCACTAGATAGAGGGGACAGGAGAGATGATCTTGGGGTGGGTCCTTCTAGGGCTCAGACTCCGTCGAGGCCAAGTGGCTCCGAGGGAGGGAGTTCATCATAGCCGTAGAGGGCTCCCTATGTATCAGTATTTTGTACCATTTTTTATTTTGATGTAGACACCTTCGGGTGATTGTAGCCATATGATTTTGACATCATCGTATCATGACACTTTATATATATATATATGAGATGATTCATCTTTGCGGTAGCTATATGCATGTGTACCTATGTGATGAGATGTTTCATGATGTATGTTTTATGTGATGCTTATGATATGGATGCAAATATATACATGATGAAATGCAATATTTTTGTTCTTTTATGTTTTTAATATGTTATGCCAATGCAAATGTGAATGTAGGAAATGCAAATGAATATGATAATGCAAATGATAATACAAATGTGCTAACATGAGTTGTGTGTAGGATGTGATGCAATTGTGATATCTATATGTATGTATGAAATGCTTATATGTGGTAATGTAGGTGCAACTACATGAAATGCAAATGTTTTTAGCGTGTCATTATACTCAGTCATGTGATAATGGGCTACATGGACTCAAGAAGGACGATGGAAGTCAATCAAAAAAGGGGGATGGAAGATAGAAGATATGAAAGTGAAAGAGCTTCTTGTCCGTTATCATCATTGAGCTTTATTATGGCAAGTAGGTTATGACAATTGAGGCATATGTTCGACCCAGAAAGTCATTGTACCTGTTTGCATGGAGATAAGATAGTCATAAACAAGGAATGCGCCAGTTCATACTAGACTCACAGTGTCCTCATATCTTTGGAGAAGTCATAGCATTACTAAGAGACAATCCACAGATAACAAAAGAAAAATAGGTGACGATACCCCATCCTCGCCTTTCTAGTCAAAGGCATCCTTGAGATAGAATCCCTAGTCAGAGACATCCCGAAAAAGCTAAAAGACATGTCACCAAAAGATAAAATGAAAAGAAAACCAAGACTCAACACCAACATCCACTGTGGTCCTCAAGTTCAGTGTCTCTTGTCACTTGTATAAGTCTTATTTGATTATGGTCACAATGTTTACTTTCACAAAAAGGATAGATAGCACTAAACCATATGTTGTTTGAGTCTGTTGAAAGATTTGATTTGTTGGAGCCCATTGTTACTGTTGTGTCTCATCTGAAACTAACTAAATCCATGCAACTAATACTTTATTGTGGAGAAGATGAAAATTTATTGCAGACTGGCGATGCAGATGTTGCTTTATTGTGGGTTGTGCGCAGATAGACTAAAGAAAGATGGAAGAAACTGTACTCCTCGAAACATGCGATGCTCTTAGTTCCACACCCATTACTAGACATAGGATTTTCCTTAGCCATAGATAGGAGCTGATTTATTATGGATGGAAAAGGGTGAAAAGGAATGTTTATTATGGATGGCTAACTAATCTTAGGTAGATCAATGACAAGCTATGATGGGAATGGGTAAGTTTATTAATGGATGAATAGGTCGTGAGTGTGTGCAAAGTGAAAGATGAAATGGAATCCTGAAGGAGGGAGGAGCAATTTCTCTACACATGGCGTCGGTGACCCAGTTTTCATCATGGTACTTGCCCAGGGTGCCACCAAAGTGGTTTTCACCATTGGACGAAATTATTTCTCTTTACTTTTTTTATTTTTGATTTTTTTTTTTTTGTTGTCACAAGGCTCCTGTTTGCCAGGTTTTCACCAAGTAACAATTTTTTGTTTTATGATTTTTTTGTATTTTGAATTAGGATACTCCGAAGAGCTATGTGTAAAACTTGCGAAGGTGCATGCTATTGATAGGATCCTCCAAGGATTCACTCTCTATGGTTGAGAACTGATATGCATTGGATCCATATGCTGATGTGATGATGTAAGGACCAAGCCAGTTTGGTTCGAACTTGCCCTTCTTCTCTCTGTCTTGCTGATTTTTAGGATTTTCTCTGAGAACCAAATCACCTACCTCAAATGTGTGAGGCTTGACTTTGTGATTGTAGCTACGACTCATTCATTGTTGATAAGCCTTGAGATGATTAAAAGCAGTTTGTCTTCCTTCATCCAATAGTTCAAGTTCTTGTAAGCGGGAGACCCTATAGTCTTCATCACTGATAATGTTTTGCAAAGAGACTCGTAAAGAGGGTAGCTCGACCTCAACAAGCAAGATAGCTTTAGTGTTGTAAACAAGTGAATAGGGTGTAGCTCCTGTAGGTGTGCAGACACATGTGCGGTAGGCCCAAAGTGCGGGATTAAGTTGGATATGCCAATTATGGCCAGCATCGTCGACTGTCTTTTTTAAGATTTTAAGGATTGTTTTATTAGACGCCTCAACTTGACCGTTACCTTGAGGGTAATATGGTGTGGAGAAACGATGGGAAATATGGAAGCGGTCATAGAATTCACGAACATCCTGATTTTTGAAGGGACGCCCGTTATCGGTGATAATGTAAACAGGAATACCGTATCGACAAATGATATAGTTGAGAATGAATGTAGCAATTTGCTTTCCAGTGACTTGCATGAGAGGCACGACTTCGATCCATTTTGTGAAATACTCTGTGGTAGTGATAATGAATTTATGACCGTTGGAGGATGGAGGGTGAATCTTGCCTATGAGATCAAGTCCCCACTGACAAAAGGGCCAAGGAGTTGCAATTGGTTGAAGTTCTTGCGCTGGCACATGGATGAGGTCTCCATGAAGTTGACATTGCTTACATTTCTTGACAAACTGATATGAGTCTTTTTCCATATTGGGCCAGTAATATCCAGTCCTCATGAGTTTCTTGGCTAAGGTAGGACCACTTGAATGTGGACCACATATCCCTTCATGTACTTCATGTAATGCAATCTGAGCTTCGTCACTTTCCAAACATCTAAGAAGAGTGCCATCTAGACCTCAACAGTATAGGATATCGGCTAAAATGATGTATCGGGAAGATTGGTGAATGAAAGTGCGACGTTGGTTATTGGATAAGTCAGGAGGAAGGTTATTATCACAAAGGTATGTGAAGATGGAACCATATAACTGGGACTCAGGACTGGCAACACATATTATCTCAGTAGGAGTGATTTCATATGAAAGAACCAAAAGGTTATCCACCAAGAACTCATAGCGGGTCTCATTCGGAGATAGATCGATTAGTGAAGCAATTGTAGCCATGGCATTTGCGGCTCGATTCTGCTCTCTTGGTATCTACTCAAAGTCTATCTTTGTGAAATGTTGTTTCAGGTCATCCACCATTCTTTTGTAAGGCATTAATTTCTCATCCTTTGTTTGGTATTCATCAGTTGCTTGATGAATTACAAGTTGAGAGTCCCCAAAAACATGAAGTTCCTGGATCTTCCACTGAACTACTATTCATATTCCCGTTGTTAATGCCTCATATTCTACTATGTTATTAGTGCAGGGAAATGATAATCAATATGATTTTGGTATAGAATCCCATTGAGGAGTTATGAAGAGGATGCCAACTCCTACCACATGCTGTGTGTATGAGCCGTCAAAGTATAGTTGCCATGGCTTTGCATGTGACACTGTTAAAATGGATTCATCTGAAAATGCTAAAATTAGAGGAACATCATCTATCATGGGGGCATCTACTAACTGATCTATGATGGCTTGTCTTTTTATTGCTTTTATGTCCACATACTCGATGTCGAATTCACTCAGGATCATTACCCATTTGGATAGTCACCCAGTAAGTGTTTCTTTATTGAGAAGGTATTTCAATGGATCTATCCTTGCAACCAACTTAGTCTTATGAGTTAGCATGTAATGTCATAATTTTTGTGAAGCAAAGACCACGGTGAGACATGCGTGCTCAATTGGTGTGTAGTTTAGCTCATATCCCACCAATGTGCGACTGTGCCTTTTCTTTGCCCTCAACAACTTGTTGTGCTAAGAGTGCCCCCAGTGCTATTGAAGTAGTTGATATGTATAGTAATAAAGGCTGATCTATAACTGGTGGCATCAAAACTGGCGGATTCAGAAGATAATCTTTGAGTATTTGGAAAGCCCGTTGACAGTTATCATCCCATTTGAATTTGATGTTTTTATGTAGCAAATGCTGAAAGGGATTACATTTATCTACAAGTTGTGCTATGAATCTTTGTATGGACTAGAGTCTCCCTTGCAAAGATCGAAGCTAACTAATGTTTCATGGTGGTTGCATCTCTAGGATGGCCTTGGCTTTTGCTGGATCGGATTCAATTCCTCTTTTTGACACAATGAATCCCAGGAGCTTCCCGAAGCTTTCTCCAAAGACACATTTCTTGGGGTTCAATCTCACTTTATATTTTTCCAACCGATCAAAGATGAGTGAAAGTATGTCCAAATGTGTATCTCTGTCTATTGATTTTCCCAAGAGGTCATCAACATAATCTTCCACAGTAACGTGCATGAGATCATGAAAGATAGTAGTCATGGCTCTTTGATATGTAGCACCTACATTTTTTAGCCCAAAGGGCATGACATTCCAGCAGAAAGTTCCCCAAGGACAAGTGAATGTTGTTTTGTGCTGGTCTTCGGATGCAATTTTTATTTGATTGTAACAAGAGAATCCATCCATCAAGGATAACATCGCATGACCTACTGTGAGATCGACAATCAAGTCAATATTTGGTAATGGAAAATCATCTTTAGGACAAGCTTTGTTGATGTCTCTGAAATCTGTACATATTCTGATACTATGATTTGGTTTACTGACAGGCACTAAGTTGGAGATCCATTGGGGATAATTAATTGGGCGTATGAATCCAACATCCAATAATTTCTCAAGCTCTACTTTGACTAATAATGTGACTTGTGGATGCATCTTTCTTAATTTCCATTTCACTAGTTTTGCCCCCGGTTTAACTATCAAATGGTGCATTACCAAATCCATATCCAATCCAGGCATATCAGCGTATGACCATACAAAGTTGATTTGTTGTTTCATGAAGAAACTTATGAATTTTGACCTTTCTGACTCTGTCAAAGATTGAGCCAGGAATATGTTGTGTGGAACTTCTTCTATACCAATATTTGTTTTGATAGTCTCCTCTACCAACATGGATGACTTTTCCTCATATGATGCTAGGAGAATGTCGAGCCTTCTATCTTCGGGTGCCTCAAAGAGGTTTTCACCCTTAGATACGTCCTTTCTTTTTACTATTCTGGGGTCAGACAATGCCACAGTGTGGTTTTCACCATAAGACCCTTGGTTTGTTTTTATTTTTATATTTTTGCGACTGGAAGCTCCGACACCCTCACCAAAATATGCCACACTATTGAGTTCTATAGTGTATCCCGCTTTATGGTCCCCATGGGGAATATCCTCTCGTATGCCAAGATAGTCAATAAGTGCTTCATCATTTTGGAATGTGTCAAACTATGCAGGTCCTTCATGGTCCCAGTCAATAAGTTGGTGGTGAACAAGGGGAAGGCCTTTGATGTCTTCAAAGTTAGCGGGGTTAAGAGTGAAGATGAAGTTATATACAAGTATGTCAAGGTAGTTATTGAGGTCATCATTAGCACTCTCTTCATCAGTCTCGATCGTGAATGAATCCAAATTATCATCACAAGTAGCACATTCCAAGATAGGTGTTCTCATTCTATGTAATTTCAACCTAGGACCTAGAGGCAAAGACTGTATGGGTTCCTCTGGGGTTGTTTCTTGAACAACTTTGAATTTCCTATTAAATTCCTCTTCTTTTGTTGGTTCACCTGGTTCTCTGAATGTCTCAGCGAGCTCATAGTCATTAGAGGATTTGTCTGAACCCCATTCCCATTCATTGGAGTCTGTGGAATAGCGATTCTCTTGTTGAATTTTGGCAGCTTTGATTTGTAATGCTTCTTCTGTCCTTTGAGTGTGGACCTTGGAAGTCATGAAGCCAAGTCCTTTCGAGCGTTCCTTTTTTAATGACAATTCAGGTTGTAAAGGTTCAATGATGCCTTCCTTTCTTAACCCAAGAGGGCTTTTGCCATCATACCCAAATTTTTGTAGAATCTTGAACCCTTTGCCATACTTCTCACATGGTATACTGATGTGATCTTGTGTATCATTTTCAAGGTCTTTGTAAAGAATTTTGTATAAGTCTTCCTCTTCCAGTTCACCCCATCTTTGAAAGATAGTAGGGTCCCATTTGAGTATAATGATAGATACCTGCTTATTAGGATGTGGTCTTCCATATTCTTTTGGTGAATTCATGACTTGTTGTAAGTTCATGGTCTGATTCAAAGTGTATTCACCTATGCCCTTGTCCTGGAATTCGCCCTTAAGTTCACCTTGTTTTGATGTCGAAGGTTTTAATGACTTGGGATCAATGTATGCAGAAGAAGGAACAACTTCACGATTACTGTGAATGATGGTCTTAGTTTTTGATCTCAAGTTATTGCAGTATATGAACAGATTAGGATCACCATTAACTATTATTTCAACTCCATTGTGAGCAAACTTAATGCATTGGTGATATGTAGACGGGATTGCCCTCATTTCATGAATCCAAGGATGTCCTAGCAATATGCTGTATGTGAGATCTAGGTCTAGGACTTGACAAACCACATCCTTTGTAACTGGCCCAACTCTGAGAGGCAAGGTGACTGTGCCTTTGGATGAACGCTCTTCATCATCATATGCCTTGATGGTAATTTTGTTTGTAGAATTCACAGCTTTATCAGAATATCCCAATTTTTTAATAGTACTCAATGTACAAATGTTTAGACCTGCTCCTCCATCTATCAGGATTCATTTGATTCTATGTTTGTGTATGAAGGCTTCAATGTGTAATGGTGCATTATGTGGCTGACTTACAGAGGGGTCATCAGCTTCCGTGAATGTAAGAGAGTGTGGAATGGAAAGGTATCCCACCATGGCTTGAAACTGGTCCACGTTCAAATCAGTAGGAACGACAGTGTCTCTCAAAATTTTGTCAAGAATAGCTTTATGTGCAGGGGATATGCGTAAGAGCTCAAGGATGGAGATAAGTACAGGTGTTTTCCCTAACTACTCTACAAGGTCGTATTCAGGCTTGGTCGATGAGGAAGTGATGTTTTTAGCTGGAGCACCTTGCAAAGTGAATTTACCTTGATGGGTTGTAACATGACATTCAGAGGTAGGTTCGAAAGAAGATCCAATTCCTTTTAGGACAATCTTGGGTCTCTAGGTACAATTCTCAGGGTTTTTGTCCTTGATGATAATAGTAGAGACATAATTATCCATCAAAATGTGATTGATAGTTGAATCATAGTTATAGGATGCTTTGGTATAGTTGGTTTGGTCATCTGTGGCTGAAGCTTTTCCCTTGTCATGCTTTGGGAATGGTTCCTCAAACATCTCATGTTCTTGATTGGATGAGTGTCCTTCAATCTCAATGTCACCTCTATCAATGAGATCTTGTATGATGTTCTTCAGTCAATGACAATTTCCTATTTTATGACCCTTGCTCTTATTGAATTTACAATACTCATCATCATTCCACCATTTTGGTTTGACCTTTGGCTCATATGGCAAAAAATCTGGAATTTTGATTACTTTGTTTGCCACTAACTTTTTGAAAACAGACTCAAGTGGTTCTCCCAATGGGGTGTACTTCCTTCGTGATTTGGAAGTTGTTTGAGTATTCACTTGATTGTTTGTAGAGCTTGATCCAAAAAAAAAAAATTTTGGTCATACCATATTGGCATCCATAACACCATCATTGATTGTGTTCTTGTTTTTATTCCAAAATCTTGGCTTATCTTTTCCTTTAAAGTCCTCTTTGTTTTCAATCAATATCTTAATGACTCCTTGATCAATTAGGACTTTCTCTGTTGCTAAGCCTTTTTCAATGACATCCTTGAAGGTGGACAAACAAGATTTTCTTAGGTCATAACCAATGTCTTTGTTAACATTCTGAGTGAACATTTGTACCATTTATTTTTGTGGAATTTCACAAGAGCATCTGCTGGCTAGATTCCTCCATCTTTGTAAAAATGATGCAAAAGACTCTCCCTCTTTTTGCTTGGTGTTGCACAAGGTAGTGATTGATATGTCTATCTCTATGTTATATGAGAAATGTTGGATAAATTCCTCTACTAAGTCACCCCAAGACTTAATTCCAGGTGGAAGTTGGGAGAACCATTCCATAGCTTGATCACCTAAGCTCTGTGGGAATAATCTCATCAAATATGTCTCTTCTGCTGCTACCTCAATGCAAGCTATGAAAAATTGTCTTATGTGTGCCTTAGGGTCCCCTTTTCCTCTATACTTATCAAACTTAGGTGTCACAAAGTGTGTAGGAAAAGGAGGCATTGGAATGCTCTTTTCAAATGGATAAGGACATATGTCTCTCATTGTGTATGTTGGCTTTGGTGTATTTATGTCCTCCATTTTCTTTTGTAAGTCCCTGATTTGCTATTCCAAAGTGTTGTTAGGTGGAGATCGACTTCTTGGACCATACCCCATGCTTGAGGCACCAATTGGAGGAGGAGCATGTTGCATATATGGATGATATTGATCATACACATGTTCATATGGAGGAGGTCTATAATGATGTTGCGTATATGGACCACTTGGTATAGAGTCATGGTGAGGAATGGAATATCTGCTTTTTCCATGTAAACCATACTCTATAGGAATGTCATGAGTTTGTTCTAGTGTGTTGCCCCCAAATTTGACGTGGGGTTTCCTTATGTCCAAATTTTGAGCATGCCTTTGAATATCCAATTGCTTTGGTGGTTCATCCTTAGCATTGATATGTGATTGAGCATATTTTTCTATATAAGACTTCCATGATGGTCTGCGAAGGTGAGTATAATATCCTTGACCATGTGTGTATGGGACCTCTGGTTTTTGAAACAAAGATGATGGTGATTCAGGCACCATATGTGGTCCTCTATTGCCTCCACTATTAGGCCTCCTTTGATCCATGTTGGAGTGAGATTGTTGCAAAGGTCTATGTTCCATTATTTGAGACATGTCAAAATCATGAGGGATCTTGGCTCCACTTTGTGCCATCACTTGTAGGAAGTATTGTCTATCTCTCCTCATTATTTCCTCAACCAATCGATTGAAATGGGGATTCATAATGGTGTCTTCCACTTCTGTTGAATGTACTGAAATGTTGTCTATATTGTCATTATGTGTATCATTGTTGTTTGTAGTGTCGATGTGCTCAACATTTGGAATGTTTCTATAGGCATCCATGTCAGGTAATGTAGTATGATCAGAATTGAAAAAGATATCATTGTCATACTCATAGGAGCTCATGTTTGTGGACTCTTGAGCCTCTTTGGTTTCTCTCCTAGATTTTTGGGAATGGGTTTCAACCATGAACTAGGTATTGACCAATACGTGTGAGACTAGATGAAAATGGAAAGAGTATGGAAGACCAAGAGTTGGATGGAATGTTAATGAATCTAAGGTTTTACTTGCAATGACCAAAGTGTAAGACCAAGTATGTATGTAGTAGAGTAGGCGTGCCTTCCAAAGAGAGGATAGTTTCTCTTGATAAGGTAAGTTGACCTTGACTATAAGTAAGACAAAATGAGACCCAAAGGTGATAGACCTTGATGAGGGACCACTTAGCAAAATGTTGTTGTATGTAGTGTGTTGACAAAGTATGATGAGGACAAGCAAGTGACCTTTTGACTCAAGTTTATACAAATGTGAATGTAATGTAAGGTGTAAAGAAATGATGGACTTTGTGAGACCCAAAAATAGGTTGAATGCTAGATGAAACCTTGGAGAAATAACCTAGGAAGATCAAGAATTCCAAAACTGACTGTGTTTGTTTGCTAGACTGTAAAAGTTTTTCAATTCTGAACACGGACGTGCCTGTATACTGCACAGACCCCATCCCAAGATGCACCTTCCTAATTGCCTACTTTTTTCCCCTATTTTAGGAGGACAAGGGTTCTTTGGCAACCCTATCTTAACTAGGGTTCCCTTGGTACCATGACCCCCCTTAAACATGCCCTATTTCAAATAGTTTAGATCACTTTCCCTTCTTGATGAGTTTTGATCCCTATGCCTTAATTTGATCATTGGAGCTTAGCCTAATTGGTAAATTACCTAGGGAAAACTATATAAAGGCATCCTAGCAATTTTATTAGGTGTGTAAAACATACAAAATATGCAACACATTCCTAACCATCTCCTATTTGTTGCATGTGTCATTCATGAACAAGAAGTAAACAAACTATATTTAATACCTAGGTGCAAAATGTATATAGTCTATATTGAGACCATTTTTACTTCTCCATGTGAAGTAATAGGTCAATTAGTAATTAATAATATAGTCATTGAATTGTTTAGCTTCTCAATCAAAACTTTTGTGTCCTCCATATTTTTTCGACTAAATGTCACTACACAAATGAACTTTGTCTCTATGAAATGTAGAGTTTTTGACCAAATTGATTACACCCACTCTTACAATTAGTTATTTCTATAGTATATATCAATCCAAGCTCTAGCTAGTATATCTAAATCCACACCACCTCTATCTAACCATGGGTATCTTTAATGTACTAAATTTTGGTAGGTGAAAGAAAATGAATAGTTTTTCTTTTTTTCATCCAACTAACAAAATTACCAAATAGGTTAAACACATAGCTATTAGTGGATCTCTTACTATGAATTTCACAATTCTAATCCATATCCATAAAATTATGTGTGTTCAATAGCTCATTCAAATTAAGTTATCCACAATAACAACTACTCTAAAGCTCTATTAAGCTACAAAACAAATAATATTATTGTGGCTTAATTTTTTTCCCCCAAATTAGGCGTATACCTACTTGAAATTCCCACTATCTAGTGTTATAAAAATTATAACATACATAAGAATTCTAAAAACACTAGCTGTATGCTAGAAAATGTGGTCTTCCGCCTGCAAGAAGGAAAACACTTCAAACACACCATTGAAGCATTGCATTAGATTGTTAGACATCAAAATACAAGAAATGAGTTAAAACTTTCTAAAATCGCCTCATTGTCCTCTATCCCTAAGTATCTTTGGATTCAAGTTGGCCCTCACTTGGGAGAGTAGCTTGATCCTCTAGATGTCAACCTAAGGAATGAGTTATGAAGATGCAACTAGAATCTAAATGGATGCAACTAATATTCTATAAAAATTCTAAGATGAAGAGATGAAGAGATGAAGATGAAGGATGCAAGCTAGATGATTAGGATGCAAAGATGAGTTCCAAATTGAAAGCTAAGGATGCTATGTGATTTAATTAAGCTAATATGAGGATGCAAGACTTGTAAAAGAAATGAATTAAGCTAAAAGATGAACTAAAATGAGTCTAAATGATATGAGATGGATGCTTGATGCTAATGCTTGGATGATTGAAGAAGAATTTGATGCTTGGTGATGACAAAGAGAGCTCCTTAACCTGCAATGTGACTATAATTTTGATGCACAAAAGACTTGATCAATTGGGAGAGAAATGGGCTCTATTTATAGGGAAATTGGAGAAATAGATGGTTGAGATTGAATAATTTCAACAAGGGCTAGGATTGAAAGCTATCAATCCATGGGAGGAATTCAATCCAATGCCAAGTTGAAAAATGTCACCTTGACATGGCTTGAGGGGATGCTAAACAAGCATTAGATGCTAAATAAAAATTTAGGGGTAAACTCAAGGAGTGACATCATTGGATAATGTCATTAACCAAGGAGGCATGTTATTAACCAAGAGGTAAAATCTTGTGCAACATGGAAAATCGTCAAAGGGACAACCATGTTGTCTAAGGGGTGTGGACTTGCAAGAGACATTAAATGCCTTGGGAAGGTTTTTGTAAGGTTACTTGACCAAAGAGGGAAACCTCTAGTGGTTTTGTCATAGCCTTACAAACTTGGAATACTCAACAAGTTAACTTTTTGAAAAAGGTAGAGTCTTCCACACACTTGGAAGACTTTCACCAATTTTAGGGAAACGACTTCCCTAAACTTAGGGATGTGACAAGATTAAGGGATAAAACATGATTAGGAAGCGATTAGAAGACTTCTAGAAGGCGATTTAGAAAAATAATGGAAAATGTAGGATTTTGCAAGTGGGTGAGGAAAAATAGGAATTTTTGGTAAATAAAATGATTTATTTTAGCCAAAAGGGATGCAACTTGCATTTGTAGTATTTTGCAAGTGGGGTTACTATTCACAAATATATATGGATTTATTTATTTGTAAATGGGATTTTTAGTAAAATGTGAATTTAATCAAAAAGGGGGAAAGGGATTTTAAATAAATAAATAGAATTTATTCAATTAAATGGCTAAGGGTACTTAATCGAACCTTAGTTCAATTAATAGGCTAGGCTAGAAGAATAGGGTTGAATCAAATGTTTAATTTGATTAATGGGATAATTAGAGGAATAGGGATATTAATTAAACCTTAATTTAATTAATTAGAGGAATTAGAAATGAATAAAATTTACTTAATTGATTGTGCAACTTTTAGGTGTCTACACTAACATATGAAACATGAATTTTATCCTAGGATATTTTTTGATAAATGAATTTTTTTCATGGATGCGAATAGGGACACTCCCCAAATTATGATCTTGCATCCTTAAATAATGCTACATAGAGTTAACATACTTCTTTTGGTTCAACCAAAGTTTTATATTAATCTCCATATCCAAGATAAAATTAATAAATATTGAATCTTTTATTTTAAAGTATGACAAAGTTTGATATTAAATCACCCTAATCTTACTTATTAACAAAATGGCACCAATATAGAAAAAAAGTGATAAAATTACTATTTTCTTTTATAAAGTTGACATAGTAATCAATTATTCCCTAACAAAAACTAACTTCAACTTAAGTACTAAAGATTTTTTATTTCATCTTTTGGATGACCACTACAAGCCATATAGAGAATTATTTAGCCTATGAATAGCTTATTCCCTTTTTTTTACTATAGAACATTAACTTTTTAAAGTAGGTTTGTTCCTTATGGTTAAGTGGTGATTACATAACCATCACCATTTTATTATTTTTTATATTTTCATGCAATGTAGCACATCTATTTAATGAAAACACCATCACCAACCTCCCTCTATCTATCAATACATGTTGGTGATGAAAATATAACATAAGGTATTTTCCATAGAAAATCTACTTTATAGCTCATCCAAAGCCTCATACTTCCACTTATGTGGTATTCATGAATCTTATTTATTTTTCCACATCTCTTTTGATAATTAGAGTAGTCATATGTTGTAGGTGTGATTATATAAAGGGATAGAACCAATGAAAACTTATGGTTAAATTATGCAAAGTGTCTTTAAACTATTTTGTGGAGTTAGAGAAAGAAAAAAGTAAAAAGTTAAGACAACCCTACTACTTGGCACAACCATCTATTTGGAACAATGTAATAGGTCTACAAAGGATTTAAAGGATATGAGGAATTTTTCATATTGTAACATCGTAAATTGTAACCTTACACAATTTACACCACCTTTTGTGCCCCTACTTTAGTGTGTCTCATCCTAGGTCTTCCATAGGTCCATTTTGACCCTTTTACTCCAAATTTGACGTCACCTAGCTGCATGGATGAGTGGAACTCATCCTAGGCCTATGCCTTCTTGATTTATTGCTCATTTACCCTATTTGGGAGGAAAAGGGAACTTGGATTAACCCTATCCAAATCAGGATGCCCTAAACACCATGGTTCTCTTTAAACATGCCCTATTTCAAATAGGTAAGGGCACTTTCCCTCTCTGATGAGTTTTTGTTCCCATGCCTCAATTTAACTGTTGAATGTCAACCTAATTAGTAATTTACCTAGGTAACCCTATATAAAGGCATCCTATCAATTATTTTTAACCTAGATATCAACAACCTATCCATAATATTCGTGCATTGAAGTATTCACCATCAAGCATTTTTAGAGATTCAAGGTTACATTTCATCCTTCAAGCATTATGAAGAAATATTACATCAATCTTCATGCAAGCATGTGTGTGTGATTAGGTTTCATGTTCATGTGTTTGTCATGCCATTGCATTCACAATATGTGATTACATTCAAAGAGCATTGTATCATCATACCTTCTATCAACCATTGCAGATTTGAGGTATATTTCCTTAGCATTTTCTTCAGTATTTACATTTTTCATTAAAGGTTAATTCCTATTTTGGGGTTTGACCTTAGGAAAACCCTTATCCACAACATTCTTCCTCTCTTTCTGTGTGTAGGAAACAAGTGCAAGAGATGTACTCAAGAATTATGACAGAGTCGACAGTGATGAACATGTTCAACTTTTGACAAAAGAAATTTTAGAGGACAAGGGCTGATTTGTACTACCTAGTCCCAAAAAATTAGGCTGAACTTCTAGGAACAGGTTTCAAATCTCTTCTTTTACCCAGATCCAAGTCCATGTCTCTATGGGACATCTATAACACTCTGTATTTATTAAATAACTTTAATGATCCCTTATTTTTCCCTAATTTACAATTATCAATCCACTTCAACCCTGGAAAGAGGAAAACCCTAAACCCTAACCCCTAGGTGAATCTAATTAAACTTTCATCCCTTTCCTTATTTGGATTGTATCTAGGTCTCTTAGGTTCACCCCTCTTTCCATATGTTTTGGTTAATTTGGGATTTTCTTGTGTTTTTATTATCTTAATTGAAACACTAATTCTCAAATTACAACATTACATTTTGGTGAACCTGATATCTTTCATTCTAAATTTTCTATTTGTGTTCCCATATCTGATTTGTATGCATTTTAATTTTCAATTTACACTCATAGATCATATTTCCAAGCAAAAACATAAATTTAGCAGATAATTTCATAAAAAAATCCTACTTTATATTTATAAAATTGACTTGTGTGTTGGAAAAATAGGTGTTGTACACATTGCATAATAATGTTTGTAACTGTAATATTTATTTATTATGTGAGTTTCCCATGGATGTTTAATGTAATATTTCTTTGTTGTTGCACATAGACATGTAACATGTAGAGATTCCTTGGGAATATTCTTGAGACCACTTGATGAGTAGTATTGTAACATTGGGATATTATATTGTATTTATTTACTATTGGGGAAATTAATTTTACAAATTACCCATTATTAGATGTGGGGTCAGGCATGTAGCTAGCCCATGGTATATGCACATGGTATTGCAACACATGGTTTTGATGTAATACCACTTGGTGGTTTTGTGGGAACTTGTGTTTATAAAAGCAACCAAAAGGGTAGTTGTTTGGGTCAGAGCCAAGTTAGCCACGTTAGCATTTGTGAAGGTTGGAAGCATGGCATGGGATGTGTGGTTACATGCTTGTTCACATGGAGTGCTTGTTGATGGTTGGGTTTCAAAGGCTTTCATAGTTGTATTGTAATGTTGCATTGATGAATAATACATGGTGATGGATGATTTTGGAGGATGGCTTTTTCCCTCATATGAGGGTTTCCTAGGGTATATCTTGTGCCATATTTTCATGGGTATTTTTTTAATTATTTGCATGTGGATTCTATGTGTTGATTTGATTAAAATATAAATTGGGTTATGTGGAAATTGTTATAAAGTTGGTTGTAAGTTTCCTTACATTGTGGGTGGCATAATTTTTCACTTGTGTTTTCATATCTGATTTTATGTATTCATAATGGTATTAAAAAATTTGATTTGTTTTCCATTTCACATATGATCACATTTATTTTTACTTACTTTAGCAAAATCATGTGTTGGATAATGGTTTCTTTCACTTTACATTACTTCTTTTCATTCATAGTACTTTTGCATATTGCACGTTTAGAAATTCAAACATATTTCTTACTAGCCAATCATATCTCAAAGCTTGTGTCCATGTTGCATGTTGTTTTATGGTTATATTTTTAAGAAAGTACATTATGTAGGTGTAGATCACATAAAATCTTTTGTAGAAATAAAAATCCAAGAGATGAATTGAAAAAGATAACACTTGTATCTCTCTTGGGGCATCTTGTGTGAATGAAGAATGACTCAATACTCATATCAATGATCTCTCTAATACGGAGAAAGCATTGAAGATAAACATGATACCATCTTTTTTTCATAAACATACCCTAGTGCAAGGGGGGCAAGATCAAAATGTTGATGTATCAATCTCTTTGGATCTTCCTTATTCTCCTAGAGCTTATCTTAACCATCAGCACATTTGTAGATGTAAAGTGGAAAATTGGAGAACCTTAGCCAATCTACCACTTAGAACAAGAGGGAATTCACTAGGTTCCAAATTTTCACTCGGGAGGGACTTTACATTCAAAAGAGGGGGATGAATCTACTAAATCCAATTCCAACTGGTGCAAGGATTGAATACTACACAAATTGGAATGGATTAAAAAGAAATTGACCCTCTTTTGTAAGTTGATTAATTGAATTAAGAGTAAATTCTGAAAATGGAGACAAAGTATGGTAAAACAGTGAGCTGCAGATTTGGGATTCAGCCATGCGCTTGGATCTAAGAAGTTTGAGATGATTCGGAGTTTCTCTACAAAATCTGATAAAAGTTGTAGGGACCACATGTCTGGATAGGGGCGCCCTCGTATTGGTCCTTCAAACTTTCTGCACATCGAAAAGGGTTTTTTCATCTCTATGAATGAAGCTTAATTCTATAACTACAACTATGCACCTATTTCCTGTACACAGAAAGAAGGGGAAATGTTTTGGGAATAGGAGTTTGTCTTTAGATCAAACCTCAGTTTTGGAATTAACCAAGTGGTTGAAAAAATGTAAATGAAATGACTAAAAGAAGAAGTCCTCCTCTTTGAGGGGATGTTGAATTGAATGAAATTGAAATGCTTATACCTCCTTGTGAAGTTTTGTTTGCCTCCACATGGAATTAGGGTTTCATGAAGTAGAATTTTGATCTTCTCTTCAATGTTTGAAACCTTGTCTCTATTGATGCTCCAAAGCTTGAAGTATGACTAAAAATGCTCAATTTCTCTTGAATGCTTGAATGCTTGATGACCTCTTGTGTGTATGTGTTAGATTTATTGGATGTCAAATGAGAGGGGAAATCCCTCTTATATACTTGCCGGTGGGTTTAATTGATTGATTTTCTAACTTGAACCGACATAGGAGTTTCCTGCTTCAAATTTGAATTAGATCCAAGGGGAAAGGATCAAAGGAGGTCCCAAATAGGTGATCCCAGGGTACCACACCCTAGTCCTGTCCTATTTTGGGGTAGGATTAAAATGTAGGCATAGAACAAGGTTGAATTACAATGTGTTTTTGATGTACATGAGAATATTCAAGTCTTCGATCAAGACAAGGGGCACAAACACTAAGGCAAAGACCCAAATGTAGTCAAAAATTGAAAGGGGTGCAATTTTAGGACGTTAAATTTCACCCCCACTTTAGAAGGAGTATGAGCTTATGAAAATATTGCCAGTAAAGTACAAGGAATTTAGATTGTAATACTTTCACCACATCAAGGAGGAAAGATTCACCAAGCCCCCAGTGGACTTTAGGATCTTACAATTTCAATGATAAGGAAAAAGGGAAGACAATGAGAGAGAGAGAGAGAGAGAGAACCATGACTAGAACTAGTAAGGTTCTCTTACTATGAGCCATGAAAGGAATACCAAAAATTACAAAGAAAACACAAAGTTTGCTAGGAAACTTCAAGTATCAAAATAGAGAATGCATGCCCCCATGTTAAAGCGATTGTGTAAACCTTACCGGGAGAATTTTTTTTAAGGTAGGATACACCCAAAGAAGACAACCACGTTATCACAATAATTCAGCCCCCAAGAGAGGATAAATCAAAGGATAATGAACACAAAGTATGACTTGGTTTCACCTAACTTTGGAGTCAGTATGCTTTTTATGATAACTCATGTATATAATGTATATATATGCATAGAATAATCCTCATCCCCCAAAGAGAAGAAACTACCATGGAAGAAGGGAACACATGTGTCTTTTGAGTCAACATGGGAGAGACCAAAAGAGGTCTCAACGCTTTGCGTCATCCTTAAGTAGACAACGCTAGGGACAAAAAATAGAAGAATAGGGAGATAAAATAGAAGAATGTCACAAACAAGAAAGAGAGGAGAGAGAGAGAGAGAGAGTCTACAGTGTGAATGAAGCTAATCAAGCACACCGTCCTCCCCCTAATCTTGTTGATCATTATTTTGGGAAGGTGGATAACACGCAAGAGGAACCACATCAAGCATAGTGGATGGAGCTATCACGAGTTCCAAACAAGGACCATGCTCTAATGATAAGCCACTTTGTTCATTACTAGGAGCTAGGATTAATGCTTTTGAAAATTTTGTAGATAAGTCATTGTCAACATAAACATATTCATATTCATCATTAGAAATATTAGGATCAATATTTTCATCATTAAGAACATTTTCACCTATTTCTTCATCAATATTAATAAGAATAGGAGCTCTAATAGGAATTGAACTTGAACCATCATTTGTCTTAAGCATTTTGTGTCTTGGAGAATTAGGTTGAACATCATGTCTAGGAGAAAATGGGATCATGTCAACTGTTATCGTTTTAGTAGAAGAAATGGTTTGGGAAGCAACTTCACGAGCTCTAGCATGACATCTCCATTGTTGTTCTCTTGCACAATGGTTTCATCTAATCTTGGTTGAAAGTTGAGGAGGGTTAGGTTCATTAGTTATAGGCTTCATCTCTTCTTTTAGGAAAGGATGAATAGGTTGAGGTCTTTTAGGTTGGACAATGGGAGAAGCCAATCTCTTCTCTCTATAAGATGAAGCAGGAGGAACCACACCATACAAAGGAGGAATGGGAGGTGTAGGAAGGAGACCAAGTCCATCATGTGGAGGAGGGATAGGTGTAAGCTTAGGGGGGATATTTTTCTTTTTAGGAGGAAGATTTTTTCTATTTTTGGGAGGAAGAGGAGACTCATCCATAGGCGAAGGGATAGGTTCTTTGTTAGGAAGAGGAATATCTCTTTTCTTGGGAGAAAGGATATTTTTCTCGTTAGGTGAAGGAATAGATGTTTCTTTGGGAAGAAGACTATTTCTTTTCTTAGGAAGAACAATATTATCCTCAAGTAGGGGTATATGATCATCAAGAGGCATGCTAAGTGTTGGATTTCTAAGTTTTCTCAAGGATAAAATCATTTCATTTTTCCATTTTTGGTATGATCTAAAAAGAGCATCACTTCTAGGTTCAAGAGGCTTGAATTGTTCAGACAAAAAATAATCAAGACAAACATCTCCATGCCTCATTGTAGGTTGAAATATGCTATGATTAATATTTATGAATTTATCATTATGAGGAAATTTCAAACACTTGTGAACAATAGAAGCAATCTCTTTCATGGAAGAGATCTAAGGATGTCCCAACTTCACACGAAATTGATCAGATGTAGGAATGATAAAAAATTGAACATCTAAGTATTTAGTGCCAACATCAGTAGGAAGTCTTCTAGAACCAATAGTAGGACAATAGAAGCCATCAAAGACTTTAACTATCACCCGAGTATCATCATATATCACTTGATACAATTGCAAAGTATAAAAAAATTCTTCAGTTATCACATTAACCATGCAAGCAAGATCAATAAGGACATCTCTAGTGAGTATACCTTTAATTTTTGCACTTATGTATAATGGGTCATCGGGTGCCTTAATGGTCTCACTAGGATCAAATGTTATGCACAAATATTTAGGAGGCTCATGTTGGTCTACAAGGTTCACCATGTTATTAGTTTGAAGGCTCACATCATTGGTAGGGAAAGCAAGACGTTTAGTCTCAATCACATTAGTGGAATGGTATGGTAATGGATCAGTGAAATTTTAAATGTTCTGATTAGGAGGAGCTACGGATTTGTTTCCTTATCATTCACATCTACCATAGATATAGTGTTGTTATCAACCAATTCTTGAATCTTACTTCATAATGAAAAACACTTCTCAATATCATGACCAGGTTGATGATGATATTGACAAAAAGATTTAGCATCAAAGTAAGGGGAAGTTATTTTAGATGGATCTGTAGGATTTTGCCAAGATCAAGGGCACAATGAAAATCATAAAAGAGAGATAATAGAATGAAAAGAACAAACTATATTCTCATCAATATGCAAATGATCAACTGGATTAACCAATACAATGAATATAGGCCTGCTTATATAGGCAAGGCCATATGAATGTACGAGCACACAATTATGACATGTGGCTCAATGACAAACAAGGGTAGGTAAGAAATACTAGGGGTAGGTAGGAGAAATAATATAATATTCCACAAGAGGTGGATGACCCACTGAATGTGGAGTGTAACAGCAAAATAAGACCACAAAAGGTGGAATTTCTCCTACAAGCTCTATCCCTATGTGCACACTTCCCTAAGTGTCTCAAATCCAAACTACGAAGAGATGCATTATCCTAAGTTAACTTAAGTAAAGTGTAATAATATCCAAAATAAATATTTATTTACACCAACACCCCCCCTTAAGTGCAACTTAGGGAATGAAGACTCAAGTCAACAATGCAAGATGGGTCCCAGCTACTAGGCCATGATAGGTACCCATGTACAATATGCAAATGCAAGCAAAACAATGCAATGCAATCTCTCACAAACGGAGAAAGGGAGAAAACCTAGTGGGAAAAAACTCCCCCAAAAGAGAGATGAATGTACAAAAGACTCTCAAAGAAGAAGGACAAAACCTCAAAGAGGAAAAAGTCCCCCCCATAAGAGAGGAAGGAGAAGTCAGCTGACCCCCCCTAATGACACATCCCACACCCCCAAGAGATCTCGCAACTGCTGGAACTTACTCTCAGTCAAAGGTTTGGTGAATATGTCAACAACCTGCTTTGCTGTAGGACAATACTACAAATCAATGACCTGCTCCTAGATGAGCTCTCGGATATAGTGCATATGAATCTCGATGTGTTTGGTTCGCTGGTGCTAGACCGGGTTCTTCAAGATTGCAATAGCACTCTGATTGTCGCAATGTAGAACTATCGGCTGTGGAGTGGTGAAACCAAACTCTGTGAGAATCTACTGGAGCCAAATGGTCTCAGTCACTGCGTTAATAGCGCCTCGATACTCAGCCTCAGTCAAAGAGAGAGCAATAGCATGTTGCTTCTTGCTCTGCCAACAAATGGGGCCCAAACCAAGGTGAAAACTATAACCAGAAGTAGACTTATGATCATCAAGATCGCCAGCCCAATCGGAGTCTGTGTAACCAACCAAGTGAAGTCCTATGCCTGTTGCATAGTGAATCCCATAGTGATGTGTACCCTAGATGTAATGAAGGATGCATTTGGCAGCTTTCCAATGCAGCTCATGTGGTTCCTACATGAAGCAGGAAACCATGCCAACTGCAAATGAAATATCAGGGCATGTATGAGTGAAGTAGATGAGACTACCCACAAGCTGACAATACAAAGTGGCATCAACTAGTGGAGAAGAACACTGAGCCTCAAGCTTGACTCCTGAAAGAAAGGGAGTCGGGGTAGGCTTACAATCAGCCATATGAAAGCATGCAAGTAGATCAAGAGCATACTTGGGCTACGATAGTGTAATCCCGGAAGGTGACTGTGAAATCTCTATCCCGAGAAAGTAGTGCAAAAGACCCAAGTCAGTCATAGCAAATCTATCATGCAAAGCAGATTTGACCCTGCTAATGATGGATGTAGTACTCCCTATAATGATCAAGTCATCAACATAGAGCACAAGTATCAAGTGAGAGTCATCCTGTCGCAAAATTTAGACATTCAGATCGGAATGACACCTGGTGAACCCTGCTAAGAGAAGAAAGGAATCCATCTTGGCGTACCAAGCCCTGGGGGCCTACTTAAGGCCATAGAGAGATTTCCTTAGTCTGCAAACCAAGGAAGTATCCTGGATGAAACCCTATGGCTACTCCATATAAATCTCCTCATCAAGGTCACCATGAAGAAAAGCACTCTTCACATCCATCTGATGTATAGCCCCATCATGAGCTGTAGCAATAGCAAGTGTTAAACGAATGGAGTTCGTCTTGGCTATAGGTGCAAAGGTCTCAGTATAGTCAACACCTACAACCTGAGAGAAACCTTTCGCAACAAGCCGAGCCTTATACTTATCCACACTACCATCTACTGGAAACTTGGTTCGATAGATCCACTTACATCGAACCATCTTTCTCCCCTTAGGGAGATGGACTAGATCCCATGTGTTGTTCCTCATCAAGGAACTATACTCTTCCTCCATAGCTTGGTCCCACCCAGGAATCCCTGATGCTTCCCTAAATGTCTGTGGATCGGAAGCGGTAGTAATGAATGCATGTGGAAGATCCTGATGTTGTGATCGAGTTCTCCGTGTATCTGAAGGATCCCCAACAAGAGAACTAGTGGATTCAAGTGTCTGTCGAGCCCAACGAGGTCGAGGTGGAGGTGGAGAATGAGGCTCCTCAACTACAAGTGGACCCTATGGAGGTGTAACCCTACAAGTTGAAGTTGTAGGAGTCTCATCATCTGAATCACTAACATCACTATCCACAATGGAGGAAGGTGGAGGAGGTAGAGAGGCTAAGCTAGGAGAGCTTTCCTCAAAGTGAACACTCCTCTTAATGAACACCTCATCTGTCTCTAGATCCATCAATCTGTATGCCTTAACACCCTCAGGATATCCAACAAATATGCAAGGTCGACTCTATGGTTCCAATGCCTTGCATTTCTGCTGAGGTATGCGAGCCCATGCTAGACACCCAAAGACTCTGAAATGTCTCACAATCGGTTTCCTACCAGCCCAAGCTTCAAATGGAGTAATACCTTGCAAATCTTTGTGAGGAACCCGATTCTAGATGTGTGTGGCACAACTGATAGCCTATGCCCAAAAGGTGGGATCAAGAGAATGTGCATGTATCATACAGCTAGCCATTTCTTTGAGAGTTCTATTCTTGCGTTCTGCAACCCCGTTCTGCTATGGAGTGTATGCAACAGAATGCTAAAGATCAATCCCCTCAAATGTACAAAAATCCTCAAGTCTTTTGTTCACATATTCCCTTCCATTATCAGTGTGAAGAATCTTGACCACTTTCCCTGATTGCTTTTCCACATGAGTCTTGAAGTCTTGAAATCTGTCAAATACTTCACTCTTATGAATGAGAAAGTAGACCCAAGTGAAGCGGGAGTAGTCATCAATGAAGGTGAGAACATAGCGGGCCTTACTAAATGAAGGTGCTGGAAATGGACCTACTACATCACTGTGAACAAGTTGAAGAACTTCCAAAGCTCTCCAAGCTTTCCCCTTATCAAACTTCTCATCAGGATGCTTGCCCATGGAACAACCTGAACATACATCCTCTGAAACACTGATTCGAGGTAGACTGTGACCATGTCTTTAGTGCTGAGCTGTTGAACGTAACGGTAGTTGAGGTGACCAAACCACTCATGCCATAGCTTACTTTCTGAATTTGAATGAGTAAGCAAGGCCCTAGAAGGTGAACTTGGCACAAAGTGGGAGAATGAATAAAGCCTTGAGTTATCATTGACTTGTCCCACTGCTACCAAGGCATCATCATCAAGTTCCTTTACCACAACTGAATCTGGTGTAAACTCAACCTTTTTCTTATTCCCATAGTGAGTGATTTGGTAGATCGAGAGAAGGTTGATAGACAAGTTAGGAACATAGAGAACATTCTCAAATGTTCCATCATCCATGTCAACTGAACCTTTCCCTTCAACCTCTACTTGTGTATCATCACCTATGTAAATGCGAGGTACCTTAGATGGCTCCAATGAAGAAAACTGCTCCTTTGTAGAACCCATGTGATATGAGGCACCGGAGTCAAGTATCCATTGCTGTGAAGAACCTGTTGTAGCCACAAATGCTTGCCCTTTTCCCTTAGACTATGAGGAAGAGGAAGGAGATGAATCCTTCTTTGTGTAGGCGGATGGCAAGTTGATGTTGTTTTTCTTGAGAAGATTAGTTAACTCATCAACTTGCTTTGCATGGCATCGATGCTCATCATGACCATACTTCTTGCAATATGCACAAGTTGGTTTATCCTTCTTAGGTGGTGTCCCCTTCTTGGAAGAGGATGTAAAATTGCCTTGTGATGGAGAGGATGATTGTCCTTTTTCTTGGTGTGGCATAGACTTAGAGTGCTTCTTCTTCTTGTTGGAATCTTTGCCTTGACTTCCTTGATTCCCTTGATTTGCCACCAAAGCCTTGGACTTTGAAGACTTGAGAAGCCCCATGTTCAACAACTTAGATTATTCCAATATCAAAATTTTTGTGAAAGCATCAAATGAAGGCATAACATAGGAACTCCCCACTGTCAAACGATGAGTTTGGAAGCTAGACACAAATGCTTCATATTCTAGTGCAAGCTTGTCCAACAAGTTGAATATCAACTGAGCATCCTTTTTGTCAATTCCACAATCCTTAAGCTTTGCTCTTAGCTCATTTGCTTTGGTGACATAATCTTGGATTGTATCAAAACTCTTGGGATCAAAGTTGGTGAGGTCATTGTCAATCTGATAGCCTCTAATTTCATCAACTTGACCATACAATTTCTGAAACATATCCCAAGCCTCCTTGATTGTTTTACACTTCTCAATGTGAAAAATGAGGTCATCTGATACATACTTGTACAAAGTTCCAAGAGCCATGCAATTCTTTGTGAGCCATTCTAATTGAGCATTTGGATCAGCCTTAGGATCAAGTGGTGCTGTTATTGTTCCATCTATGTAATGTGTGAGACCCTTTTCCATTAAATTACTCCAAACTTTAATTTTCCATGATGCATAATTATGTGGAGTTAAAGGTGGAAATTTATGAGGACTCATTGCAACAAAAATGGAAAGAGCACAAAGAGAGGCACAATCACACAAGACACCCCCCCAAATTCACTCAATCAAAGAACCCCCCCAAAAGTGATGATTTGGCACTTTATACTTAGTGCGTATACAATGGGCCACTTGCAAAAAATGGCAAAGTGGACTTCTGATTACAATTTTACAACTGCCTCAATAAGGCCAAAAGAGACTCAAATTGATAATGCAAGAGATCTAAACTAAGATCCAAGCACATTACAAGTACCTAATAGGCCAAATAAGACCAATATCTGAAAGTACAATTTCCACTCAAAATCTCTAAAATCTTATCATAGATTATGAAAGTAGACAAAAAAACAATGCACTTTCAAAAAAAAATGACACCTGAAAAGGAGGTCGTATGAGCTCAAACGAGGCCTTTGTAGTTGCAGAATTGAGGATTGGACAGGTACAGCTGAGAGAATCTGAAAATTTCAAAAAACCTATGCACCAAAATCAAAAAATAACTACACCACTGTGAAGATCATGAAATTTTAGCCCATTTCAAAAAAAATTGCACCAAAAAAGGAGCAAAAATGAGCAAGATATGGACTTTCATAGTTGGACTGCAAAACTGAAAAGCTCAATGGAGAGGGGTTGAAAAATTTCAAAAAGCTACTGATGTGGCACTGATGTCAACAAATCACTGGCTTAAATTTGATGGCCATATGACCATCACACAAACTTCACCTCCCTGCTGACTGGGCGTCCGTATTGTACGGACAGGCTGATGTGGCAGTCTGCGTGGCAGGTGACGTGGCGTACGGCTGGACTGCATGTGATAGTGACTGGGCGTATGGCTGGACTGTATGTGTGCCGCATGGTGGGGTCCCGGTAGCTGACTGGGCTCCGCATGGTGAGTTAGAGGTGCAGCGGCCGACGACGGTGTCTGAGTCCCGGCTGGCAGGAGGATGAGGCGACCAACGGGTGGTCTGGGCGGCCGGCAGGTGGAATGGACGGCCAGCACTAGCGGCGGCGGGCCTCGGAGGAGTGCGGGCCAGCAGGTTCTGCAAGCACTGCAGAGTATAGTCAGGCGTCAGACCTGCAGGGCACAACAGAGTATGGGGGGGGTCTGTGGACCCCCAAACAACCAAAAAAAAAAAATTTGATTTTTTTTTTTAATGATTTTTTGAATTTTTTTTTCCGAAAAATAATAAAAAAATTTCGAAATCCGTACGATAATAGCCAAAATGGGGAAAAAAAATTTCTCACCAAAATAGGTTGACTTTATAGTCAAAATTTATGGAAACGGCCTCCCGGACTCAACGGTGATGTCCAAATCGCTGTATGACGCCCCCAAAAAATGAAGATCCCCAAATCCAAAAATAGAAGTCTTCCACGATGTCTCCAAAAACCAATCATTGAAGCCCCAATGGCTCTAATACCATGTAGGATTTTGCCAAGATCAAGGGCACAATGAAGAGAATAAAAGAGAGATAATAGAATGACAAGAACAAACTGTATTCTCATCAATATGCAAATGATCAACTGGATTAACCAATACAATGAATATAGGCCTGTTTATATAGGCAAGGCCATATGGATGTATGAGCACACAATTATGACATGTGGCTCAATAAGAAACAAGGGTAGGTAAGAAATACTAGGGGTAGGTAGGAGAAATAATATAATATTCCACAAGAGGTGGATGACCGATCGAATGTAGAGTGTAACAGCAAAATAAGACCACAAAAGGTGGAATTTCTCCTACAAGCTCTATCCCTATGTGCACACTTCCCTAAGTGTCTCAAATCCAAACTACAAAGAGATGCATTAGCCTAAGTTAACTTAAGTAAAGTGTAATAATATCCAAAATGAATATTTATTTACACCAACAGGATCAAATGGTTTGATTTGGGGAAGTTTCAACATATTCTTTTGTATTAATTGAGACATAATTCTATGCAAAGATTCATTCAAAGGAGTAAACTCTTTTTCTCTTCTAAAGAATTTAGACAAAGGAGGCACACCTATAGCACCTACGAACTAACTATTGTTGTTGTTTTCATTGATTTTAATTAATCCTTTGTTTGGTTTGAACTTCACAAATAGTTGTTCAACACTATCACCCTTATCACTTGGAGTCATGGAAGGAGATGATTGTTCCAACTGACTCACAATTAGATGATAATTTTGAATTACTACACACAACTGCGGAAAGGAAGTAAACTCGGTTAAAAGAAGTTTATCCCTAATGTCTTTTTTGTAAATTAGCAATGAAAATATTTTGAATATATTGATCAGGCACAAGAAAATAAATCTAAGAATACAAATGCTTATATCTACCAATAAAATCAGTCACTTTTTCTTTAACACCTTGTTTACAATGCATTAAATCAATCAAAGTAACTTTAGGACCAATGTTATTGTTAAATTGTTGAATATAACAACCTTTGATCGTGAGAAAAGTTACTACACAAAGTTTGGAATGTTTTAACATGAGTTAAAGGATCACCTTTTCCATTATAAAGTTCCAATCAAGGGACATCTACATGTTTAGGAGGGATTGCTCTAACAATGTCATGGGATAATGTGCTCGCTACATCAAATATGGGCACATTATACTTGGATTGATTTATGGAAGCTATTTGTTGATGTAAGGAAGATACTGTTTGGGAAAGACTATTGATTGTAGCTTCGGTAGAAGGATTGGAACTAGACATGTTGGATTGAGAGGGAGGAGTAACATTGTTGAATGAAGGAAGAGGTTGAGAATAAGGAGGTGGAACACTAATTGGGTAATGGAGAAGATTGGGTAGGACATGGAAGATTCATGGGAGGAATGAAATAATTGTGATTAAAGGAGTTGCCCCCTTGACTAACATTTATAGGTGGTGAATGTGATTGGGTAACAAGGGGAACACTCATGGTAAGAGGAATGAAAGAAGGGGTATTTCCCCCATGACTAACATTTATAGGTGTGATATTTTGTGTAGAGGTAGCCATGATATTTGATGTGAAGGTAGGAACACTAGTCATAGAAGCTGTCAAAGGAATAGAATGATTCACTTGACCTAGGTTTTCAGCAAAACTCTTCATAGGCATGATCTTCACTATTTGGGTATTCTTGACTCATCCATTGTTGAAGATTGTCAAATTGATTGTCCATCTTTGCCAATTGGTTAACAGATACTCTAGTTAGTGATTCCTCCTCATTGTGAGAATTATCAAGAGGATAAATAGGAATATCTGAAGGATGGGAAGAAGCAACAATATCCTCATTGAAAAATCTAGCCAAATTAGGCTTCATTTCCTCGGTAATTAAACCTTGGGCAGCCTTAATTCTACAACTTCTTCTAACGGGGACACTATAGGTAGGACTAATAGTAGTAAATCTCATTCACTAGGGAAAAGAAATTGAAAGGAGGGAAAGTCAAAATTAAAATTAGGGTTATCCAATTTGAACCTCTTAATTAAAATTTTGAGATTTTGAAATGAAGAAATCAATTTAATTTTAAAAATTAGGGTATTCGTAGTGAACCACTTAATTTTAAAATTTAAATTGACAATGAAAATGTTTAAATTCATATTTATTATTGACTTTAGAGTGACCTAAAACCAATAAAATTTTGCAAATCTCTATAATTGTGTAGTAAAATATAGTCAAAACAAGATCCCAAAATTTGAGTAGAAAATGTCAAGACCAAGTAGGTAGCGACTTGGTTCGAAGACACGGTTCGACCAATTTTTTCCCAAATTTTCAAAGAAGCAATATTTTATGATTTTAATGTGAATTCTAGAAGGATGTGGAAATTGGAGATGTCAGAATATGAAAAATTAAGCCATGAAGGTCAAAATAGGACACACTTAGGACGTTTGATAAAAGGATTAATTGAAAGGACAACAAAAAGGCCACACCTAAGGGCCGACTTTTATAATGTCTAGAGGGACAAAAAGATATTTTAGATTTAATTGATCCAATTAATTGCTTAAAGGAAGATTTGAAATTAGACAAGATTAATTGAAATTTAAAAATTAGGGTTTGTTGCATAAACCACTTAATTTTAAAAATTTTAATTTGAAAATTTGAATTTTGCAAGGAGGGAAAATGAATTTTGAAAGTAAAGCCAAGTCTCAAATCTGAAAATGAATTGAAGACCTACACAATCCACAAGGTCAAGTTTAAAATTTAAAATTAGGGTTTTAAGATTTAACCACTTAATTTTTTAAAAAATTAAAAATTGAAAGTGTAAATGAAAACATGAATTGCAAAATTGACAAGTTCTCATATCTTAAACAATCGATCCAATTTAGACAAATGACAAGCTCAATTTTGAATCTAAAAATTAGTGTTTTTGTGAGTTTAACCTCTAAATTTTTTAAAATTGCAAATAAATTAAGCTTGTAATTGAATATATGAATTTTAAATTGCATGCACTCAAATCTGAAAAATAAAAATCAGAAGAAAGCATAAGACATGTTGGGTTCACCAAATGTAAGTGGAAAATTGGAGAACCTTAGCCAATCCACCAGTTAGAAGAAGAGGGAATTCACTAGGTTACAAATTTTCACTTGGGAGGGACTTTACATTCAAAAGAGGGGAATGAATCTACTAAATCCAATCCCAATTGATACAAGGATTGAATACTAAGAAAATTGGAATGGATTAAAACACAATTGACCCTCTTTTGTAAGTTTATTAATTTAATTAGGAGTAAATGCTGAAAATGGAGACAAAGTATGCTAAAACAGTGAGCTACATATTTGGGATTTAGTCATGCACTTGGATCTGAGAAGTTTGAGATGATTCGGAGCTACTGTGCGAAATACGGAAAAATTTGTAGGGACCGTGTGTCCAGAAAGGGGTGCCCTCCTATTGGTCCTCCAAACTTTTTGCGTGTTGAAAAGGGTTTTTTCATCTCTATGAATAAACCTTAATTCCAGAAGTATAGTTGCACACCTATTTCCTGCACACAGAAAGAAGGGGAAATGTGTTTGGAATAGGGGTCTATCTTTAGATCAAACCTCAGTTTTGTAATTAACCAAGTGGTTGAAAAAATGTAAATGAAAGGATTGAAAGTAGAAATCCTCCTCTTTGAGGGGATGTCGAATTGAATGAAATTGAAATGCTTATACTTCCTTATGAAGTTTTGTTTGTCTCCACATGGAATTAGGGTTTCATGAAGTAGAATGTTGATCTCCTCTTCAATTCTTGAAACCTTGTCTCTATTGTTGTTCCAAATCTTCAAGGAAGACTGAAAATGCTCAATTTCTCTTGAATGCTTGAATGCTTGATGACCTCTTGTGTGTATGCGTTAGATTTCTTGGATGTCAAATGAGAGGGTAAATCTCTCTTATATACTTTCCAGTGGGTTTAATTAACTGAATTAGATCCAAGGGGAGAGGATAAAGGGAGGTCCCAGATAGGGGATCCCAGGGCACCATGCCCTGGTCCCAATGAGGATCAGGGTGCCATGCCCTAGTCTTTCCCTATTTTGGGGCAGGATCAAGGTGTGGGCATAGCACAAGGTTGAATTACAATGTGGTTTTGATGCACATGAGCATATTCAGGTCTTTGATCAGGGCAAGGGGTGCAAACACTAAGGTGAAGATCCAAATATAGTCAAAAATTGCAAGGGTTGGTGCAATTTTACGACGTTAGAGTAGAGAAGATAATTTTATGTATTTTATTCATGATCTATCCCCTCACATAACATTAAGCAAAGATGAAGCCTTAGATGATAAGGATATTCCTTCCCAACCTATCAAAGATGATATGAATGATGATAGAAAAGAGAATCTCCCTACAAAGTATATTATTTCTTCATCTACTTCTCCTTTTGACCCTTCTTTATGTCCATAAACTACAAATTTTAAAGATATAATGGTCCTTCTTCACAATTGAAAAGTTATTATAGGAGTGGTTATAATATAATATCAAAACAAGGTTATAATGGAAAAGAACTTGGAAAATATAAACAAGGAATCAAAATCCCTATAAACCCTCCTTCACAAGCTAGCGTGAAAGGTCTAGGACATACTCATCATTCACATATGGATGATCTCATTAAAGTTAAAAACCTCAAGGATTATTTTTCTATACATAAAATCTATCATCTATCTAAAGTTCCTTCTTCCACAAATAATCTTTTTTGCTCATATCATCAAAGTAATGATCATAATGCAAATGGCGATCCTGATTTTTAAAATGGAATACAAGGACTCATTGATAATGGAACTATCCAAATAATAGAAAACAATCCATATTCATCTATTAGCACACCTTGTCATACATCTCAATAGATGAAACCAACCCCTATTAACAATCAAGAGAAGTTAGCTACAAGAATATTTTGAAGAGTGAAGTATGGTAGGAATGTTGTTTTTCCTTCCATAAAATATACTTATAAGAATAAGAGAGGTGATAAGCATTATGTTTTTCATAATTGTTATTCTCATTCTCTTGGAAATTGTAAATCTTCTTAAACATTTGTTGAAGACCAATATGATCAAGCTCGCATAGCTCTTACAACTAATCTTGCACTTTTTCTTGGTGAAGAGGTAATGCCTTAGCACTTGATTAACCATATCATGTTTCTCCTCACCCTATGAAACTAGTAGTAAACTTCATTGTGGGCTCCTTGTCATGAGTAGTGTATACACATAAAAATGTCTATGAGCGATTAAATAAATATTTTATATTTTATTTAATGTTTATTCTTCTATTAAATAGTTAATTTGAAAAGATTAATTTATTTAATTCATTTCATGTCTTTCTATTAATTAATTTAATTGAAATATTTTCTTAATTAATTCATCTATCATATTCCTCTAATTAATTAAATATCTAATATTTAATTATTTCCTCCAATCATTCGAATATCGAATATTTAATGATTATTCTTCTATCCTATAGTCTCAAATATTAAATAGTTCTTAATTGTTTAATCCCTTTTTCCAACTCACCTTCTATCTCCACTTCATCTTCCCTTTGCCAACTCATCAATCATGTGGCTAAAGATATTAATATTTCCTAAATATTAATTCATCATTTATCTCCAACCTCCAAATTTAATGAAATACTATGTACGTACACATATTTATTAAAAAAATTTCTATATTCCCTCCAACATCCCTACATATTAGGAAGGACTTGAGTCCACTTGTCCTCTCATGCCTAAATCTTTTCCAACCATCCCTAGATTCCCTCAGTCAACAACCCAGTCAAGGTGAGATGAGTGGCACTTGTCTTCTCCTTCCCCCTTTCTATCAACCTTCACCTTTGCTCACAGCCATCCAAATCTATAGATCTGATCATGATCGTTGATCCAGGCCACATCATCTTATCCTCTTAATGTCTATAAAATTAGGAGTTTGAGTTGAGAGAGAATTAGTCTTCAAAGTGATTTTTCAAGCTAATCATTTATGAAAACTTATGCATCCGTGAGTTTTAATCTTGAAGCAATTTAGAATAATCATTTAGCATTGAATATCATAGTATCAGTTAACTATCAGTTATCAGTCCATTCTTCATATGCCATCTTGGAAGCTATCAGTGTTTGTCTAAGAGCACACCATCTACAACCAGGAATAGTGGAGTTGAGACACAATGAGACATAAATCATGAAGGTAAAAATAATATTTTTATTTTATATGTATTTCATGTAGTTTCGTTGGTTGAGTTTGGATTTCTTGTACCATTTCCTTGGTATTTTGTGAAACTAATATGTTGTAGGTAGTAGTCTGATGATGAAATTCAAGTTGACGCATTTTGGCACCCACCATGGGGCTCAGAGCCTCGCATATTCTTTCTAATATCCTATCTAATTCTCACAAAAAGAAAATTTAACGCATTTGTAATATAGATTCACACCAATGTGAGTTCTGACAATGCCTATATTTGATACATTAGTGCTTTTGTTCTTCAGGTTAGCTCATTTGTCATTTAGGCTAGCACTTTTGTCTATAAATCAATGCATTTAATCTTCAGAACAACACTTTTGTCCTTTAGGTTAGCACATTTGTTAGTTTGGTTCATGCTTTTGTCAGAGAATTCTTGCTTCTTAGTCCGCAGAGTGACATTTTTGTGTTTTAGGTTAGTGCTTTTGTCCTTTAAGTTAGCACTTTTGAGGTGAAAAACAATGCATTTTTTAGGATAGCTCTTTTATTTGCAATGCAAAGAATTTTCTTCCAGGTCCGAATGTCCAAGAACTTAAATTTTTCAAACTACTGACATGCTTGTGCAGGATTATTTTTAAAGCAAATTTCATTCATTTCCTCACCTAGTTAATTAAGAGTTCTATTTTGGAAAGTAACACATCATGTCATGATCATTTAGCTTAACTAAGGGGGATAAATTAACAACATGCAACTTGCATTTTGAGTGACTTCTTTAAAATAGTTGCACATAGATTTTAGAAAAGCTAAAATGGACTTGTGTTTTCTATGCTTGATGAAATAGTAGGTAAGTATGCTCTCACCATCATACGGTGATCAAAAAACCAAACCTACTTTATTTTATGTATAACCTTTAGAGGGCCTGCCTTTCCGAGTTGCCTTGAGGGGGCCAATGAGAGGGGAACGACCCAAAGTGGAAATAGGCTAATACCGAGTCCTTCCAGTCCACTCTAAATAAATCATGTTTGTGATGAAAGTCACAAGAAACATGTGTTGATAAGTTCATACCGACACTATGTCTCCCCATAAACCCTATGGAGCGTAACCTCTATAGGCTGGGAACCTTCTGTATTTACAAAGCTGAAAGTACCGTATGTATGGCCACATGACTAGAAGCCTTTACTAAAAACCACTTGTACTAGTCGCCAAAATCCTTCTAGTTGTTGGCGCAGGAGATTGAACCTCTGAAGCGGCTCACACACATATGGTTCTTAGTAGAGTTATAAAGTTTTCTATGGGGTTTTTTCATGGAAACTAGTGCTTGGCTGCCCCGGAGAAGTGAGTGCCGAGGGTGAAGCCAGTGGGGTCAAGCATCTAAATATCCGCTTTGAATAGCATAGCCTCAGAGGAAACCCCATGTGAGATTCAACAATTATTGTCTCAGCCTACCATAGGATTTGTTCTTGCTTATGCATTTTGTTTTTCAAAAATATTGTGTCTTCTATGTCTATGACATGTTCAAAATGGTCAAAAAATGAAGAAAATCATCATCTAAAAATGAGCGAAAATCCAACAACTTGTTGAAGGATTTGAGAAGAATCCTTGTAACATAATCATAATAGCACTTTCAAGCAACAAAATAGTGCTTTTATCCCATAAGTTAACACTCTTTGCCATAAGAATTAGCACAAAGTATTTTTCACATCTAAAAAAGCATATCAAACCAAAATTTAAACATTAGTATCAAAACACTTCTTGAGTAGATTTGTCTCTTAACTATCACACATTTTCAAACTAGTTCAATAATTGGGTCACTAATCCAACGGGCTATTTCTGACAGGTTTCTATAAGCATAAACAATCAACAAGCTATTGATTCAAACATTTTAAGTGCAAAAATCAACATCATTGTCAAGTTTCTCATCAAGATATATCAAATCCTCTATCACGAAGTTTGATCAATTTATCTTGTGTTCATTATCTTGGATATATCTTTCCTATTTTGAACATAGGTCATATCAAAATCAAAATTGTAAACTGTCAAATGCTTATATGTCTTTTAAGTATCACCTTAAGAAAAGAAAACCCAGTTACAAAGCTACTCAGAAAAGAATAAGATTCTTGTATATCAATTGCAAGATATTATTAAAACATAGGACATTCCTACACCGTTTTCGTCACTATTTACGTGGCTGCGGGATAGAGTTTGATGAAGAAAATTTGCAAGGACATTCTTTTCAACAAAGAGATGCTTTATCACAACGAACAAACAATAGTGGTAAAATCAACAAAGCATATCTTCCTAAACCAATAATCACCTATTGACTTGTCCTTTGGAAATTTCAAAAAAAATTAAAACAATCACATGCCAGTTTGGACTAGAGCTCAATACGAACAACTTAGAAAACAACAAAAACAAATCAAGGAAGAAGATAATCCGATATTCCAAACTTTTGGGTATATCGTTGTTGATGAAGAAGCCGTCAATAACACCATCAGAGACCTTGAGAAAGATTTCAAATTTGATAGACTAATGGAAAAATTATTGGCAAAACAAAAAGAGAAATATCTTTTGATGTTGGCAAAATCAAGAGCTAAATTGCCACAAGACTTTAACATAGAAAGCTTGAAACAAGATGCAGAGGCAAGTAACACCCAAAACACAGATGATCCAAACAATGAAGATGTAAAAAAAGAAAGTCATGAAGAGACAAGAAAAGAACGTGATGACACAAGAAAAGAGCGTAGTGATAAAAGAACTTATGAAGAAATAAGGAGAAACTATATGGATAATCCATTTTTAAACCTTACTCAACAAATGCAAACTCTACAACAACAGATACAAGATATTCAAAATAGAACAAGCTCCAAGAAGTATTCATTTGAATATATCTGCCCATATCCTTTCAATAAAAATTTGAATATGGTACCATTTCCACAACATTGCGAGATCCCTAAATATGACAAATACGATGGAAAATTTGATCCTCAAGATCACATTAGGGAGTTTTGTACTATGAGTATGGAATTTGCGCACGACGAAGCTTACCTAATGCATATTTTCCCTAGGAGTTTAAATGGACAATTAATGGAATGGTTTTTAAGATTACCATCTGGAATCAAATCTTTTGAAGAACTCATGAATAGATTTATTTCACAATACTCCTACAATGTAAGGATTGAGATAACAATGCTGGATTTATGCAATGTTAAACAAAAGATTGGTGAATCTTTTATGATCTTCTTGCAACGATGGAAACAGATGTTTAATAAGTATCCAAGAGATGTACCTGATCAAGAAAAGATGTGTATATTCATTGATAATCTTATCAGTGAAATGAGTTATCGACTAAAAATGAAATGTCATCCCTCCTTCGCCAAGATGATTGAGAATGGTTTGAAAATAGAAGATGTGATGGTAAAGAAAAGAGAGCTAAAACTTTACAATAATTCTTATAACAACAACAACAATAGTAACAATGACAAACCCAAGTTCTGGTCAAAGAATAGGAATGTCATCAATGGAGGAAATGACGACAATAGTGCTACAAAACAACAACCAATTTTTAATCTATCAAGTCAAATCCCAAACAATAACAATCAAGAAAACAATAAAACCAAGTCTTTCTTCTCCAATCCTCACAGGAAATTCACAAACATTGGAGAACCATTGGAATCAACTTTAAAAACTCTTCTTGCAAACAAACTGATTGTTTTACGAGAAGCAAGAAATTATGAACCACAAGTCAAGCCTAATTGGTGGAATGACAATTATTTTTGTAATTACCATCGGAATAAAGGACACCAAACAAATGATTATTAGAGATTGAAACACCTTATCCAAGATCTAATCGATAATGGAACTATCACAGTGGATAGCCATAAGACAAACGAATCACACCTAGTTTTCAAAAATCCACTTCTGAATTATGACAAAGGTAAACCATCCAAATAAAAATATGACAAAGGAAAAGCCAGAGTGAACTACACTTATACATATGATGATGTGGTAAATATTATCATTGTTAAAGATAATCCACCTTTAGAGCCAATCAATGTCATTACCAGAAGCAAAGCAAAGGTCACCTTTCCGAGTATAACAAAAGACTCAACATCCACTTCACAACAATACAATTTAGTAGAGAAATTACAAAGAATACCCACTCAAATATCAATTTTGGAACTTCTCAAAGTTTCACCTATGCATAAGGAAATTTTGGAAAAAGCTTTAGTGGAAACAACAGTTCCAAAATACTTGGATGTAGACCAGTTCCAAAACATGGTGGGACACCTTATAGCCCCTCATTGCTTATCATTTTTTGAAAATGATGATGTGTCCTTGCAACATCCTCACAATGCTCCTTTACATGTTGAAGTCACCGTTAATAAAACTCATGTCAAACGCGTACTCATAGATTATGGAGCGGGCTTAAAAATTTGTGCGTTAAGTTTAATAAAAGCTTTGGGATATTCAGAAAATGCAGTAGATCCAAAGAAGAAAATAACTATTAAGGCTTATGATGAAGTAGAGCGTTCTTCTAAAGAAACTGTGGTGTTGCCGATCAAAATAGGACCTGTGGAAAAGAATACATTATGTCAGGTTTTAGATTTGAATCTCTCTTACAACAATCTTCTAGTAAGGCCGTAGATTCACACCATGCAAGTAGTTCCTTCTACATATCATCAATGTGTAAAATTTCCTCATGAAGAACAAGAAGTCACTATAATTGCATTCTAGCAAATATTGCAATAATCTAAAGCCCACACAAGATACAAGAGTTCCATATAACAGAGAATCAGTATATCCTACCAAAGAAATTCAAGAAAAGTTATGGGAAACCTTTGAAAAAATCTCAAATTGAATGATGAAGGAATGGGAAAATATTCTTTGCATAGTTTTCCACTTTCACCTAAGTTATATGGAAAGCCTATATGAAATGAAAGCTTGAATAAATTTGAGCAAAAGTGTGATGCTACAAATTTGAGCATAAGTGTGATGCTACAAATTTGAAGGATGATTGTTGAAAATGGAGGAGTGAGAGCTCTATTTATAGCAAGAATAGGGCAATGGATGGTCAAGATTGAATGGTTTAATCAAGGGTTGAGTTTGAAAGTTGGGGATCCATGCACACGATTTGCACCAATGAAATGATGACAAGTGTCATCATAGGGTTGGGTTGAAAGAAGGGGTTGGAGACATTGAATGCCTGAGAAGACCTCATGGTTATCTAGAGGCTAAGGGTCAAGTCTAAGTTAGGATTACCCACTGGATTAGGAGTTAATCCAAGGATAAACCTTTGTGCAAATGATTAAGAGATAATCATGGTCAAAGCATTAAAGGCCTAATGAGACCCTTGGGTTGGGTAGAGGTTGAGTCAAAACAAATGTTTTAACCATGTAGGAGGGTTTGGGTTAACCATTAATGGTTATTGGAGACTTTGTGGATTAAGTGGTTGAAGGTTGGAAGCTTTCAAAGGTTATCAAAGACTTTGAGACATTTAGTGGTTGAAGGTTGAAAGCCTTTAATGGTTATCAAAGACTTTGAGGCTTTGAGAAGTGACTTCCCTTTGCTTAGGGATGTGACAAAGTTTAGAGGAGGGGTCAGGTTAATTAGAAGCAATTAGAAGATTCTAGAAGGGATTAGAAAGGGGTTTGGGATTTTGCAAGTGGATGGGGGGATAATAGGATTTAATTGATTTAAATGATTTAATTCAATTTGGTTGCAATTTGGAGAAATTAAATAAATTAGATTTATTTAATTTTAGGATAACTATTTAATTAAATTTGAATTTAATTAAAAGTGGATAGGGGGAATTTAATTGAATAAAATGATTTATTCATTAAATGGGTATAGTGAATTTTATTTAAATAAATTGAGTAATTTACTTAATAAAATAGAAGAATGTGGATAGTTTAATTAAATTGGATTTAATCAAATAGGAAAATGAACATAAAATATTCATTTAGGAATATGGTCATTTTTATATGTCTACATTTTTCCCCTCTTTGAAGTGACGTGTGTGCACATGTTATTTCAAAGAAAATGATGCTTTATCATGATTTATGATCAAATGTGATTTTTGTGTCGCTCTTGTGATTTGTAAGTCGTGCCCCAGATTTGATTTGATGTGTGATGCCCCAGATTCAATATTTGATGATGATGCCCCTTCGGGAGATGAATCAATATTTTGGTTGAAAATTTTTGATTTATTTTGAGGAGTTGTGTATGATGTGTATGACTTTGTGCATGTATAATATGTGTAAATTGATTCATCTCCCGATAAGTTACAAATGTTTTGGTATAGGGGAGACCGCGACCATATTACAGGTCCATTAGGCTAACCCTAATTTCATTTTCCTCCTATAAAAGAGGAAAAGAGCTTAAATTAGGTTCATTTGTTCTTTGTTGACTTTGGAGAAAGAGAATTTGCTTTGGAGAGAAAATGTCTATTCCATATCACAGACACTGTTTCGAGTGCGTTCGGAGGTATCGGAGACCTATAGCGCGTGGACCACCAGTAAGTCAACATTTTTGACCCTTTTTTGATTTTTGATTTTGTCGTTTTTAGTCAGTTTTTGAATTTCAAAGTTCGGGTTTAACGTTCTAGCGCGTCTAGGGTCTAGAGTAGCACATACGAAGTGTGAAGTAGCGCATTGAGTTCAAATTTAGGGGTCGCATCCAAAAAAGATAGGCTAGCGCATAAAATTATTAGGTTAGCGCGTGCATGTAGAATAGGGCATGGAAAGTGTCGGGTAGCGCGTCCAGTCAGCAGGTTAGCACGTAGGGGTGACCTAGCGCATAGGGGTCGCAGCAGTTCGCATAGGTAAAGGGATTTAGTGCATGGGACTACCCTAGCACATAGGGCCAAACGGGTAGCACCTAGGAGATGTATATTAGCACGTAGGCAGAGTCTAGCGCATGGGGTGGGTTAGGTGGTGCATGGGGAGAAAATATTAGCGCGTAGAGTTAGTATAGCGCATAGGATAGACAGATTAGCATGTAGGAAAAATAGCCTAGCGCGTGGGGGTTTTTTTAGCGCATTGAACATCTGTTTTAGCACATCCGGAAAAATTTTGGAAGATGGGCCGATTTGAAAATTTGCTTTGTTTGCCTGTCATGATGTGATGGATTTATCCAATATGAGTGTTGGTATAACTTGTTTTGATTTGCGTGTTTTTGAGTTATGTATAGATACCAATGTGTTGTATTGATCAGAATATGATTTATTTGCGTGTTCTATTTCAAGTTCAATGTGTGTGAAGCCTGAGTTGTGTTACAAACTGATATGGGTTGGAAACTTGAGTTGTTTTACAAGCTGATATGGGTGGGAAACTTGAGTTGTTTTACAAGTTTATGTAATTTTGGTACTTGAGTTGTTTTACAAGTTTTGATATGGTTTTGGAGAACTTGAGTTGTTTTACAAGTTGATATGAAATGATAGGATTTTGAACTTTGATGTAGATGAGAAAATTGTTTCATGTTGTTGATAGAAGTTTGATTTTGATAGCTTTGTTTTGATGTGGAAACTGATATTGGATTTGTTTTGCTTGTTGACAGGAGCGATTGGGTGTGGTACAGTCACGGGAGAGATTTCCCAGACCGTGGACATTGATACCGCGATTTTCACAAGCTGATTTGGACATTATTGAGAGATGTGGTTTGACGTCTCTCCTGGATATGCCTCGGTTCACTGTGAACCGGGGGCTGTTGACAGCTTTGGCAGAGAGGTGGCATAGTGACACCAACACCTTCCATTTTTCCACTGGAGAGATGACAGTCACACCTGAGGACTGTTACCGGATCCTGCGCATCCCTGTGGTAGGTGCACTACTACCTTACGAGCAGTCAGAGGAGGGTGGCACAGAGGTGCTGCGCCGAATTTTCCAAGATGAAGTCTGCGGCTACGAGATTCCATGGCAGGAGTTTCTAGATTTGGATTATGCACCACTGCCATCTGTATTGGCAAGATTCATTGGGGGATTCCTTTGTCCTGATCGCAGGTCAAAGGGATTCTCGGTGGGATGGGGACTAGTTTTGGATGAGATGGTTACTCAAGGCAGGAGGTTTGCATGGGGGTCAGCGATGCTGGCTCATTTATACAGGAGTCTGCATGAGGTAGTATACCTCGGTTACGGTAGCTTGTCAGCTGGCGTGACATTATTACAGGTATGGTGCTGGGAGCACATTCCAGTAGCGAGGCCACTGGCAGACAAGGACAGGCCCGTAGGTGCAGCATATGCCTATGGATACAGAGGTCTAGTTGTCCAGCATAAGCTGGGCAAACTAGAGCATTGGAGGAGGGTTTTTGACAACATAGATACGGTCACCTGGCGACCGTACATAGGATGTGAGGTGTGGGCTGAGGATGGGCTGGAGATGCCCTTTTTGTTCATGACCAGGTACCTGATTGGGAGGACCCCATTCGTGATTGAGTGATTTGTGGTGACCCGAGTTTTGAGGCAATTCGGGCGCCAGTAGAGTATTCCGTAGGGAGCGTGCCTTTATGCACGACAGCAGCAGGATGTGGCTGATTGGGGGCCGACTATTGATAGTGTCGTGGCAGTGGAGGAGTTTGTGGGGTTGGCTGGACAGATCTGGGATTGTGCCCCAGAGATTCAGGATGCGGGGATGACAGATGAGTTCGCTCGATTGTTTGCTGCGTGGGCAGTGGCCAGGATATCCGATCCGGAGGAGATGAGGCTAGCATTTGACTCAGATGAGGAGGGAGACGGGGGATATGATGGACATGATGGGGAGGATGAAGGAGGAGGAGGAGTTAGAGGAGCCAGAGGCAGGTGGGGAGGTATAGTGAGGAGAGGAGAGAGAGGTGTGGATCGAGCAGTGCGGCTGGGAAGGATAGACAGTGGGAGAGGTGGATTGGCTATCGGAGCCGGGGGAGAGGGGAGAGTGGGGGAGGCGCTAGCTACGGTGGGTGGTGAGGAGGAGCCGAGTAGACCAGCACAGAGGAGGAGGACGGATGTACTCCCACCTCTAGTACCAAGGACAGGCCGAGTGGGAGGGGTTCCTCCAGCACAAGTACCGCTCCAGGTTCGAGTGCTAGGGCACATGGAGGATGCTCAGATACGGACCTTGTAGATTACTGTGCAGCAGCTGCAGGCACAGATTTTGACCTATCAGCGATAGATTTCTCAGTTGACTACTGAGAGAGATACTGAGATAGAGCGGAGGGGGCGAGTGGAGGAGGTGGTGGCGAGTATGCAGAGGGCAGCGGTGGGTGGTCCGATGAGAGATGCCCTTAGAGAGTTGGCGCTGAGAGCCCAGAAGGTAGAGTACTATAGGCAGCAGTACCCAGGGACCAACGAGTATAGAGTTTTGCTCAGTCAAGATCTAGCCGATCTCAAGCCACTGGGTCACGATCTGAGAGCCAAGGTGTGACAGGGCCACCGAGACAGGACCCTCCTGGAGATCCAGGGGTGGGTGCATCTGGAGCGAGACCATCTCCGTCAGGGGATAGTCATACTTGAGAGACATGGTCTCCGTTGTATTTTTTAGCATTTTTTATTCTTTGTACTGGACATAGTGTTTGGACACTTTTTGTAGATTTTGATCATTTTGAGATATATATATATATATATATATATATATATATATATATATATATATATATATATATATATATATATATATATATATATATATATATATATATATACAGCACCATTTTTGATCATATAATGTGTTGATATTGATGCATTTATTTTATGTGAGGATGTAATGTGTAAATATATGATGTAATGTATGATGCAGGATGTATGCTATTTATATGCTGTGAGATGTATCTTGAAAATGAGATGTATGTTTTAATATGCTACAAAATGTAAAATGATATGTAAATGATGTTAAAATGATATGCAATGATGTTTAAATGATATGTGAACATGCTTAAATGATATGTGAACATGCTTAAATGATATGTGACCACTGGTAAAATGATATGCAACTAATTGTTTTTGGAGCATCCCTCATTCTGTATTTGCCATCCGATGGAACCATATGTTTGCTTTCATTGTAGATATCATCATTGAGCATTGATTTTTTTAGGATATGTTGAAAATTTATACAAACATAATGGTATAATTAAACCATAATGACCTGAGAAAAATTTACATGATTTTTGATTTTGCAAGATAGCACAAGCGTCAAGGTATAATTGAACCAGGACGACCTGAGTGCGTATTGCGTAAATAGACAAGATTAAATCATTTGTATGCGTGAAGTGGAATCAGGTCTTCAGTTATATTTGTTGTATCACATCTCGAGGCAAGGATTCACACAATACAAGTGATCGCCTCCCAAACAAAAGACTAAGAAAATATTGGAAGTTCCCCATGATCTCTAGCTTTGAAGTATTTTATGGGATATAGGAGAAGATTCCAATAATTAAAAAGTTCAAAATGCAAAATAGTCAAGACTTTTATGCGATAATGCAACATTTAGTACTTCAAAAAATCATCCATCCTTGATATTTTTGTGAATTATTTTTGTTTAGTTTTGGCGATGAAGTGTAGTTTGGTTGTTGGATGTCATGCTTCTGAGTTTTGCAATAGTTGGAATGTCTTGAATGTTTGCAAGTTTTAATGCCCCTAGCTGAATGTGCCTTGTGATATGATCATGTACAGTGATTTCCAAGCCATGGTGGAATGTGGTAAGAGGATATATATATATATATATATATATATGGATAACCCAGGATAGTGACTATACTAAGTATGTACTGAATGGATATACGCTAAGTGTTAGGCGATGGCCGATAGTGTTTTGATGGATAAAATGGAAATAGATAGAGGAGCCGTTCTTTTACAAGAGCGCCTGTTTACCAGGTTTTCACCATTTGTTTTTATTGTACTTTGTTCTGTTTTGTTTTTTTGCTTTTTCTGGATTTTTTTTTATTTTTTTTATTTTTTTTGGCTTTTCCGTGCATTAGGCTACTTTAAGTATAGTACTTCTTCAGATGAATGCTGTTAGTTGGGTCGTCAAGCACATCTCCTTCAGAATTTGTAAGCTGATAGGCACTTGATCCATAGGCTGATATGATGACATAGGGACCCAACCAGTTAGGTTCAAATTTTCCTTTCTTTTCTCTATCTTGCTGATTTCTTGGATTTTCTTTGAGGACTAGGTCACCAACCTTGAAGTTGCGAGGGATGACTTTATGATTGTAGCTCCTGCACATGTGCTGCTGATATGGTTTGAGATGAGTATAAGCATGCTGACGTCTTTCATCTAATAGTTCAAGTTCTTGCAGTCGGTTAACTCGATACTCTTCATCTGGGATTAAGCCTTTCAAAGAGACTCTGAGAGATGGAATTTCTACCTCCAGGGATAAAATAGCCTCTGATCCATATACCAATGAGTATGGTGTTGCTCCCGTAGGTGTGCGGATGCTGGTCCTGTATGCCCAAAGTGCTGGATTGAGTTGTACGTGCCAATCTTTGCCTGCATCATTCACTATTTCTTGAGGATTTTCAGTATTGTCTTGTTAGATGCTTCCGCTTGACCATTTCCTTGCAGGTAGTATGGTGTAGAAAACCTATGTTGGATTTTGAATTTTTTACATAATTCTTGGACATCTTGATTCTTGAAGGGTCGTCCATTATCTGTGATGATAGAACTTGGAATACCATATCTGCAGATCAGATAATTTAGGATAAAAGAGGCAATTTGTTTCTTGGTCACTGTGGTCATGGGAACTGCTTCGATCCATTTGGTAAAGTACTCTGTTGCTGTTATAATGAACTTGTGTCCATTTGAAGATGAAGGATGAATTTTGCCAACTAGGTCCAGTCCCCACTGACAAAAGGGCCAGGATGTTGTGAATGACTGCAGTTCCTGTGCTGGAGCATGTATCAGATTGCCATGGATCTGGCATTTAGGACATTTCTTGGTGAAATGATATGAGTCATTTTCCATTTTAGGCTAGTAGTATCCCATCCGTAGAAGCTTTTTAGCAAGAGTAGTGCCACTTGAATGTGTGCCACAAATACCTTCATGAAGCTCGCGTAAAGCCGAATCGGAATCATTATGATCAAGACAACGAAGAAGAGTACCATCTAGACCTCGATGATATAACGTATCAGTGGTAAGGGTGTAACGAGCAGCTTGTTGGATAAAGTTACATTTTTGGTTACGGGATTGGTCAATTGGTAAGATATTGTGTTTGAGGTAATCGTATATTGGTCCATATAAAGGAGAATCGGAACTAGTCAAGGCATATATAACCTGGGATTCAGAGTGGTCATAGACAGGGGAGAATAGTTGCTCTACCAGGAACTCGTAACGACTCTATTGCTCTGGAATTTGTAGTAGTGAAGCGATAGTAGCCATTGCATCGACTGCTTTGTTGTTCAACCTTGGTATTTTCTCAAAGGTGATGTGTATAAAATACTATTTGAAGTCATCCACCATTCGCTTGTAGGGTAGTAACTTGTCATCCTTTGTCTGATAGTTGTTGTTTATTTGATTGATGACTAGTTGTGAGTCTCCATAGACTTTTAACTCTTTGATTTTCCATTCAACAGCCTTTTTGATGCCTATAACTAATGCCTCATATTCCGCCACATTATTCATGCAGGGAAACATAAGCCTATATGATCTTGGCATAGTGTGTCCTTCAGGAGTGACGAATAGAATGTCGGCCCCTGAACCATGTTGTGTATAGGATCCATCAAAGTATAGGGTCCATTGATTAGGAGAAAGAGCAAGAACGTCCTTGTCTGGAAATTCAATCTCCATGGTTTGTTTTCCTGGTAGTGGTGCTTCAGCCAGCTGATCTGCAGTTGCTTGTCCTTTGATGGCTCATCTTTCTGTGTAGTGGATGTCGAATTCACTGAGAATCATGACCCATTTAACCAATCGGCCTGTAAGAGCTGCCTTGCTGAGTAGATACTTGAGAGGATCAATTTTAGCTACTAGCTTAATGGTGTGTGCTAGCATATAATGTCGGAACTTCTGAGATGCAAAGACCATTGTTAGGCAAGCCTTCTTAATGAATGTATAATTGAGTTCATAACCATTCAATGTCCGACTGATGTAATATATATCTCGTTCCTTTCCTTGTTGATCTTCTTGTGCTCATAGTGCCCCCAACGAAATATCTGTTGTTGAGATATATAGTATAAGAGGCTTTCCTGCAACTGGTGGTACTAGAACTGGTGGATTCATCAGGTACTGTTTAATTTGGTAAAAAGATTCTGCACACTTCGTCTCCCATCTGAATGGTACATTTTTGTGTAGCAAATGGTTAAATGACAGACTTTTATCTGATAGTTAAGTGATGAATCACCTGATTGATTGAAGTCATCCTTGTAGAGATCTGAGTTGACTGATATTCTTTGGTGGTGGCATGTCCATGATGGCTTGCACCTTTGCTGGATCAACTTCAATACCCTTAGCTGAGACTATGTAGCCTAGTAACTTGCCTGATGTAACCCCGAAGACACACTTCTTAGAGTTGAGTCAGACTTGGAATTTCTACAATCGATCAAAGATCTTTGTTAGGATGCCGAGATGTTCAGCTCTGGTGAAGGATTTAGCTAGTAAATCATCCACATAGTCTTCCATAAATGTGTGCATCATATCATGGAATATTGTTGTCATTACTCTTTGATAAGTGGCTCCTACATTCTTTAAGCCAAAAGGCATAACATTCCAATAGTACGTTCCCCAAGGACAAGTGAATGTTGTTTCATCTTGATCTTTAGGAGCTATTTTGATTTGATTATAGCCTGAGAAACCGTCCATTAATGAGAGCATTGCATGGCTTGTTGTGAGATCTACAATTATATCGATACTGGGCAGAGGAAAGTCATCTTTTGGATAAGCTTTGTTGACGTCCCTAAAGTCAGTGCATATTTTGATACTACCATCTGGTTTTGACACTGGAACGATGTTGGAAATCCATTCTGCATAGTCAATGGGTCGGATGAATCCGATATCTAGTAATTTCTTCAATTCAGTTTTGATCATGAGTGCCACCTGTGGATTCATCTTTCGTAGCTTTTGCTTGACTGGCTTGACTCCTATAGAAATGGATAAGTGATGCATGATTAAGTGTGGATCGACTCCGGGCATATCAACATATGACCAAGCAAAGTTAATTTGTTGTCCTTTAAAGAAGATGATGAATGTTGATCTTTCTTCCTCTGTTAGAGATTCTGCAAGATGTATGTTTCTGACTGCTTCTGTGGTACCAATGTTGATTGATTGAGTGGGCTCAATCAATATGGGTGATCATTCATGAAAATGTTCAGGAAGAGTGTCAAGTCTCCCATCATCAGGTGCCTTAAAAAGGTTTTCACCTTCAGATGCGTCCTTTATTTTTACTTTTTTGGGATCTAGAGCTGCCATTGACTGGTTTTCAGCATCAGATCCTTTATTTGATGTATTTTTGCAACTGAGAGACTTGGCACTCCCTGATTGACAGACATCATTATTTTGTTCACTGGTAGAGCTTGTTTCTGGATTTATGGTACATAGGTAATGTGTAATAGATTCATCATCTGGGAAAATGGGTATATCATGGGTTTCAGGTTCATCCCAGTCGATGAGGTCGGGAAAGACAACTGGTAAAGAATCGTTGGGTGGATCAAGTTTTGCTACCGTAAGTGTTAGGATAGAGTTTTCGTCATGATGGGTCTTGGTTTTAAAAAAGTCCAGGGTTTCATCGAGGTCTTCAATGGTATCATCTTCCACATAGACTTGTTCGTAATGTTTCTGTTCGCTTTCCTTGGCGTCATAGATATTTTGTGGTCCAAATTCAAGAGGTCTATCTTCTGCGTTATGTTCTTCTTGAAAAAGGGATATGGAATCAGTATCATCTGGGATATTTGTAGTAGCATCGGAGTAGGTACCCCATTCATATTCATTGGAATCTGTCTCATAGGCATCATCCCAGATTCTATCTATGCTGCAAACAGGTATGTTGTATGGTGAAAATAAATCTTTGATGATGGATACTATTTTGATATTTTGTGTTGATTCTGTATCCGATCCATCTTCCACTTGCTGGATTTGTTCATAGATTGTGCTTCCTCGAGGAGGAATAACGGTTTGTTGCGATGACATGATTTGTTCTTGAGACATTAGTGTTTGAATATGAGCTAATGCTATAGATATGGCCTTCTTATGATTTAGAAGCTTTCCCTGATGCAACTTCTGATCTTGACGTTCTCGTACCTTACAGATTGTTTTTGCTGATTCAAAGAGTGCTTCCTGCCAGGATTCTTCATTGTACTTCTTTTTTACCTTCCATTGAGGTTTTGCAGTTGTGTGTGGCAGCCGTTTCAATAGGAATGTGAGTTTAGAACCCAATCCTGCTTTGTTTCTACTAGGTTGTGAAGGAAGATCTATAGGTTCCGTGACTCCTTCCTTGCACTTCCCAATAGGTCCTTTACCACCATATCCCATTTGCTTCATGATTAAGTATCCTTTTCCATACAGGTGTGTTGGTAGAACAATGTCCAGAGCGACTGCTCTATGATCTTCTTCCTCATCTTTGTATAACCAGCTAAGGACATCTTTGTCTTCTGATTCATGTGCTAGAGTACCCAATTGGATGAAGGTACCATCAAATTTAGTGATGGGCTGAGTTGCCAGATGTGTTGATGTAGTAGGCAAACCATGCGATCTAGGTGATGTTGGCAATTTGGCCAAACATAAAGGTTCCAGAGAATATTCTCCCATGCCTTGGTCTTTGATTTGCATTTTTTGCTTGAAGTCTCCCCATAAGGAGTTGAGCTTTGTTGTTGGTGGATCTGATGTTGAAGATCGTTGCTTCTCTCTATTATGAGGAACCAAACTGTCTTGGGCTGCCCCCATTGCGTTGCAATGTTGAAATGGATTGTGATCAACTGATATGGAGATTTCTTGTCCATCATAAGGGAACTTGACACACTGGTGATACGTAGAAGGTACTGCTTGCATTTCATGTATCCAGGGTCATCCTAACAAGATATTGTAGGTTAGATCGATGTCTAAGACTTGACATATAGTATCCTTTTGCACTGGTCCCACTTGAATAGGTATTATCATAGTTCCTTTAGAGGACCTTTCCTCGTCATCATATGCTTTTATGGTAATCTTTTTACAAGGATCAATAGATTCTTCTGAGAAGCCTAGTGCACGGATAAGCTTTAAAGTACATATATTAAGTCTGGCTCCTCCATCTATTAAGACTCTTTTTACCCAGTGCTTGCAAACAATGACTTCAATATGGAGAGGAGTATTATGCAGACGACTCAATGAAGCATTATCATGCTTTGAGAAGGTGGGGTTATGAGGTCCTATCATATGGGCGACCATGGCTTGAAATCTATCTGTATCCAGATTGTGAGGTACATTTGTTTCTAATAGTGCTTTCTCCAATATGTCTTTGTGCTTCGGTGATAGTCTCAATAATTCCAGGATAGATATCTGAGCTGGAGTCTTGTATAGTTGGCTAACCAAGTCATATTGGAATTTTGGTGTGGCAGTTGTAGGTGTCGTATGTCCCTTCAAGACATATTTATGAGTTTGGGTTGTTACATTGATAGATTCATGATCATGTCGATCTCGAATGGTGATGACATTGACTTGATGATCTTCAGCTGATATGTGGTTGATTATGTTGTTGTAGATGTGATTAATACGAGCTCCGCGTGTATCATCTGAAGTTGATGCTCCATCTTTGTTGTAATTAGGGAGAGAATTTTTGAAGGCCCCGTGATCACCATTTGTTTTGAGACCATCCACTGTTAAATCACCTCGATCAATCATGGCCTGCACTATGTGTTTCAATCTCATGCATTCATTTGTTCTATGACCCTTGTTGTGATGAAAATCACAATAGTGTGAATCATTCCACCAAGGTTGTTTGATTGGGGGTTCATAGTTGTTGATGGGAGGCAAAGAAAGAATTTTGTTTGCTAAAAGTTCTCAGAATGCAGATTCTAATGATTGTCCCAGTGGTGTGAAGATACGCTTTTGGAAATTGTTCGTGTTGTTGCGTGAATTGTTGTTAGGCCCTGGATTCATGTTTTTGCTTTGAGTATTGTTGGCGTTGTTTGTGTTGAGTTGTCCTTGATCAGTGTTCGGTGCATATGTGTTAGCACTGGGGGTAGCATTTTTAAGATTTTGAGGATTTTGAGGATTGCCGGATAATGCAAGCACTGGTTGCTTAGATTTGGGATGATATGATTCATTGTTGCATTCGTTTTTGTTTCGGGTCCAAAATCGAGATTTATCAAGGTTGGCGTTGTTCTGATTATTGTAGTTTGATGAGTTGGTTCCTTCCTTGTAGAACTTGAGTGTTCCCTTTTTGACACAAGCTTCCTCTACTTGAATGCCATTTTCAATCAATTTGGCGAAAGATGGTATGCATTGAAGTTTGAGTCTGTAACTCATTTCGCCATTCAAGTTATTGATGAAGATTTCCATTTTCTCCTTTTCAGGAATATCTCGAGGATATCACGATACCATGCGTCGCCAACGCTGAAGGAACACCATGAATGTTTCATTGTTCTTTTGTTTGGTGTTGCAAACATCTAGCATGGTTATGTCATGTTGGATGTTGTAAGAATAGTGGGTGATGAATTTGTTAACCAATTCGTCAAATGATCTAATAGGTGGTGTAATCTTTGATAACCATTCCATTGTTTGTCCTCCCAGGCTTCTTGGGAATAACCTCATTAGATAAGTGTCATCATGAGCAAATTCAAGACTCATGGTGCAAAATTCTCGAACATGATCCCGAGGATCACTTTTCCCATCATATTTATCAAATTTGGGAACATCTGAGTTTGGAGGAAAAGGTACCATGTTTAATCTCCTGTCAAATGGATAAGGACAGATTTCGTTTATAGAATACCACACTATTGTCCCTTGTTGCATATCTTGTATTTGTCTTTGCAACATTTGCATTTGTTGAGTAAGAGCAACCAAGGGTGCATTATCTTGTCGAGGGATGAATTCTTCCCTCGTATTTGTTCTTAACTGAAAAGGTGTGGTAAACGGTATGTGTTGTTCTGGAGTCTCAAGCTCAGGTATACGCATTTCTGGTATACATTGCTCTGGAATATGTTGCTCTGGTATGCGAGTTTCTTCTTCTCTTTATTGTTCTTGATATGTATATTGTTGAGACCCGGTTTGAAAAACGTTTGCATCAAAATCCTCGAGTAATTTAATGCCTTTACTTGTGAGCATGAGCATATACTTTTCTTTGTCATTTTCCATAAGCCTTTCGATGAGTTTTTGGAATGAAGGATTTTCTTGATATTACTGAAGAATTGTGTCAGTAATTACAGGCTCTTTTGAGTGTGGAATTTCAAAAGGATTTGACAATCTGTGATTCATACTTGATTCTGCATGTGTCTCGCTTTGTTTGTTTCTTTAAGAGCGAGTGACAGGCATTTTAGTAGAAACTTTTAGTGATGAAAGGGACAAAAGCCTCGTTGATGTGTTGCTCGGGTGTTGGTGGTTCTGGTCGAGATGTGTTATATATGATGCACTCGTCGAGCAAGAATGCTGGATTGATCTTTCCTCCACGGTTTATCTTTTGATTAAAAGCAAACTTTTGACAGTATGCTCTTGTCTTCAGGGGTTCTTTGTCAAATTCGCTAGATTTGTTTTGGATATAACGTTTGATGTGATGAAGAAATACCCGATGAGATTTGAAGAGTTGATGATTGATGTATAAAAACTTATTTCTCTTGATGAATTTGGCAAAACTAGGTTGTTGTTTCTTCAACGTGATGTTACGATAGAGGTTCTTTCTTCTCAGAATAAGGGGATTAGTCATGCATGAGTGATCAATGGTTTTCTGTGATTTGTTTGGATTTAGTTGATTCTTGTTTGAAAAATTTCAAATCTTACTTTATTAGAGTGAAGGTGTAGATGTCCCTTCACAACAAAGTGTGTCAAATGATATGGATAAAAGCTTCCCGATTTGGAAACTAGATTTGACAATTTGATAATTCTAAACAAGTGTTTTGAGATAAAAATCCGTAAGATGGTAAAGGATTCTATTGATACTGATGATGAAATTTTTTTGGATTATGATAGGAGAGACATCCTCTATTGCACGATTCATTTCAGATTCTGACAACTTCGTTTGACACAAATTTTGCTCAAGAAATAGGTTTATGGTTTGTTTTTGTCACTCTGGTTTGATGAAAGATGAATTTTGATGAAAAGGGCTTCTAAAAAAATTTTGAAACTTTCAAAAAAAAATTAGTTTTTGCTCTTTGTTTTTCTGCCTTGGATTACACGCTAGAATAGAGTCTACATGCGCTACTGAATTCACTTGATGTGCTAAAAGAATGAGCACACGCGCTAAGCTGCCCTTAGACACGCGCTAAAGTTTGGACTTTCTGAAAATGGCTGTCTAACAGTTGAAAAAGATTATGCGCTATCCTGTGTCTTCGACGCGCTAACTTTTTGACCTTAAGCGCTAATGTTTCTATGCCATGTGCTAAGATGTTTCTTCCACGCGCTAAAGTTCGGACTATTGAAAATTGTTGTCAAATTTGTTTAAAAAGCTACGCGCTATACTGGGCCTGTCACATGCTAACTGTTTGTTTCCACACGCTAATATTATGCTTCCACGTGCTAGACTGTTTTGTAGATGCGCTAAAGGACTTTGTACATTTTGCCTTAAGATGAAAACGCTACTGTTTTAACGCCACGCGCTAACTTGATGTTTGGATGTGCTAACAGAAGTACTCCACACGCTAAGAGGTTGCTCTTATGCGCTAAACTGCGTTGATTTCTCTTTTTGTTGATTTCCTGTTAATTTTGAATTTTGTTGTGAAATTTTCAAGTGTGATGGATGATTTTCTGAAGTAATAAATGCAAGCACGACACAAAAAGTACAACCATTTTGCCTAATCTAACAATAAAGTGTATGTTCTGTGAGGATGTGTTCAAATCCCCAATGTTTTAACAGGTTTGGATACAAGTAATACACTTCAGAAAGACTCTTTAGTCAAGGGTCATAAATAACATCATAGCCCACTAGTCTCGATACTCTGTCAGCTCAAACAGCCGTGTTACCCCCTAGAGGGTGCCCTTTTTTTTGCCTTTTGCCAGAAATTAACTCAAAGTGAATTGCTCCATAGTTGAGTAGTTATCTTGGGAGATATATGGTGAGTAATCTTGGGGGCAGATTCTTCCCCACCCTTGCACTATGATGTTACAAATGTCTGGTTACTGACTCGGCTCAAAGTTTCTATTTCTATGGTTCGTAATCAGGCTTCCCGTTCGGCCATCAGTGATAAACTCCCTCAGGAGGCTTCCCAACCTTTAGAACAAAGGCTTTACGTATCTTGAGGATACTGGGGGAAGGCTAATCACTACATGCAACTGTTGAAAAGGACTTTCATCACTTTCCACATTTGATTAGAGTGGGTTGGAATTCTTGGCGTCAAAGTCGTTCCCCACTTAGGTCGTTCCCTTCACACCAGCCATAAATGGCTTTAAGAGTTGATTGCAACTCTTCGGGAAGGCAGGCCTGCTAAAGGATGTAATGCTTGAAGTACTGAAAGCTGTAAGAGTGGTCTGGATTTTTGATAACCCAGTTAAGGGGAGAGCATATTCCTTCCACTTTCGAGACAAAGCAATCAATTTGGTTTATTTTATCCTTTTAAATTAGTGATTTGCTAACATCTATTTAGAGATGTTGCTCCACAAAAACATGGTGTTTATTTTTATCTGTGCAAATCAATGATTTTTTTAATCTATGAAAGTAAATTTGGTCAACAAAGCAAAATTTTTGATTTGGTGGTCAACAAATGAAATCGTTTTTACAATAGAATTTCCTGCTCTACCTACAAGAAACTGTTAGAATCCTGCAAAATTGCAATCCATGAGTTAGAAAATTTTGATTTAGGTGAACTTCTACAAGTCTAAATTCTCCTGCTGTTACAATTTTAATTTTAGTCCTCTATCTGTGATGCGCTACAGAACAAATTTTATGCGCTACAATATATCCTAGATGCGCTAAAATAAAGGATTAATGTGCTATACTGTTTACTGGATGCGCTACTCTATGTGTTGGAAGCACTGTTCTGTCCCTTTTCTTTCTCTCGCGATCAGTCCTGCAAGAAAATTTGAAATATGATGCGCTAACGTTTTAATTGTACGCGTTGGATGATGGTCTATTGATGCAGAGCCCTTGTGACTACTGAGATAATCCCTTCAACTTGGGATACAAACAAGGACTCCAGCAATCATACCAAGACTCTAAGGGGTGGTTTAGACTAGGTTTCTTTGGTTACATACCATTTCTTCTCTTAATCATCTTTGACAATACTCAAACCCCACACCCTTCTCCAATGATCATCCAAGACTCTTTAGGGCCACACCACCCAACAAGGGTTGAGACTCTTCCCAAGGTAAATATGACTTCTAGGGTTTTGTTCTACCATCCCCTAAGCCAACAAACCACTATCCAATCATTGGAATTGAGTCACTAACAAAGTTTAGTGCTACTGCTATAAATGGGACTGTCATGCCTAGTAGCCCAGCCAGACTGAAAAATCAAGATTTCTTCCTAATTTTTCAAATGACCTCTACAACTAAGAGTTGATTTTTTTTAATTCAAGTGATTTCCAAAGGATTCCAAAAGGGTTTGGGCAGATCCAATGTCTAAGGGTTATAAACCCAATTTCACTCCTAGGCCAAATAGCTCTAATTAGGCCACCCTAACAAAGGAAGTGTGCTATAAAAGTGCTGCCCCAACAAATTAATACTTGGAAAATGTAGAGGGCATGTAAATAACATAAATCACCAAGTTTCAGATCCTGGTTACACTTCTAACTTCATTCATGGAATCGGTTGCATAATGAGACTAGGTGGCCACATAGAGATGTCCACCCTAACACAGCAAACCCTTACCTTTACCTGCTTCTTTCCTACAAAAGGCCATGAAAATATTAATGTAAATTTTCTTACCTTTCTTCACCCCAAAGGCCATTCAAAACCAATGAGGTATCAGCAAGAAAACTTCATTTTTTCCTTCAAAACCTAGGCAAAACTGTCAAATCCGGGTTACTTCCAGTAAAATGCAGATATCTCCACTTCCAGAATGAGTCAAGACCTTAGATTAGACTCATTTGAAAGGTGATTCAATTATCTAAAACATCCCACTAGTTTTATGCCCCCAAGAAATCCGTACTATACGAAAAATAGAAAATAGCAGCAAATTGCAGGAAAAATCACAGTTTTATTGAGTTTTTGAATACCAACTTTTACCTTCCACCTTCAACAACCCTGCCAAAGGTTGTATTTCGACCTTTTATGACTCTTACAACAGTTACCAACTAATTTTTGAAACCAACATGGTGGTTTGGAGGAAGTTACAAATTTGGATTAAAAGTTGTCATAGTTGCTTGACAACTTTTGACAATTTTTGACATTTTGTCCTCCTAAACACACCAAGACACTAATTGACCCCTAAGACACTTAAAACTCTTCAAATTAACTAAAAATTCCTTCAAGGCATGAATAACCCCAAATTCCATATACCCAAGGTGGTTTATAACACACCCACCTAAGGTATTGGCTTACAAGGTAGGGTATGATTATTACAATAAAGAAAAACATCAAATATGCAAATAAGACATAAATCCTACTAAACTCCTTCACCTATGTTTTCTCCTCAAGATCACTTGGTGGTTGATGTGTAGATGCCCCTGCATCATCTACAAGCGCTGAACTGTGAGCTGGATGCGCTAATATGTTAACTTGATGCGCTACTCTATTTTTCGCTCGCGTCGAGACCTACAGGAAAATTTTAGAGGGGGTCATGCGCTGAGAGAAGGTCTTCACGTGCTAAAGTATAGACCCCACGCGCTAAACAGTAAGCGGGATGTGCTAGACTGTTAACCAGATGCGCTATGGAATGTTTCCGACACGTCGATTCCTGTTTCCCGCGGACCTACAAAAGTCATTAATTTGAAAAATCGATTTGTTATTTGGGGTCAGGCCCCATGGTGGGCGCCAAAACTGTATGCGGGAAAAGTGGTTTGATAGAATTAAATATGTGAAAATATTTCAAAATACTAGTCCACACACACACACAGGACTTCTTGGTGCAAGCTATGGAGTAATAACGTATTACTCAGCTTCCCAAGGAGGGTCCCATGGTTCTCTATCTCACAATGTCCCTCAAACCAATGTTTTGCTCTTAGATCACTGAGCAAAGTGGTTTAGGGATGGCAAATGTAAGAATGAGGGATGCTCTAATAGATTTTAGTATGAGATGCGTTATAGGATAGGTATGATTTTAAAATGCAATAAACTAAATGATAAGATGACAAGATTAGTATGAATACTATCCTAGCATACTATATTTAGTCTATGATTGAACTAAAATGATAAAGAAAGTAATCTAAACATGCATATTTAGTCTACTTCCTGATTTAAAGAGAGGCTAAATGATGAACATATATGAAATGAAAGCTTGAATATATTTGAGCATAAGTGTGATGCTACAAATTTGAAGGATGATTGTTGAAAATGGAGGAGTGAGAGCTCTATTTATAGCAAGAATAGGGCAATGGATGGTCAAGATTGAATGGTTTAATCAAGGGTTGAGTTTGAAAGTTGGGGATCCATGTGCACGATTTGCACCAATGAAATGATGACAAGTGTCATCATAGGGTTGGGTTGAAAGAAGGGGTTGGAGACATTGAATGCCTGAGAAGACCTCATGGTTATCTAGAGGCTAAGGGTCAAGTCTAAGTTAGGATTACCCACTGGATTAGGAGTTAATCCAAGGATAAACCTTTGTGCAAATGATTAAGAGATAATCATGGTCAAAGCATTAAAGGCCTGATGAGACCCTTGGGTTGGGTAGACGTTGAGTCAAAACAAATGTTTTAACCATGTAGGAGGGTTTGGGTTAACCATTAATGGTTATTGGAGACTTTGTGGATTAAGTGGTTGAAGGTTGGAAGCTTTCAAAGGTTATCAAAGACTTTGAGACATTTAGTGGTTGAAGGTTGAAAGCCTTTAATGGTTATCAAAGACTTTGAGGCTTTGAGAAGTGACTTCCCTTTGCTTAGGGATGTGACAAAGTTTAGAGGAGGGGTTAGGTTAATTAGAAGCAATTAGAAGATTCTAGAAGGGATTAGAAAGGGGTTTGGGATTTTGCAAGTGGATGGGGGGATAATAGGATTTAATTGATTTAAATGATTTAATTCAATTTGGTTGCAATTTGGAGAAATTAAATAAATTAGATTTATTTAATTTTAGGATAACTATTTAATTAAATTTGAATTTAATTAAAAGTGGATAGGGGGAATTTAATTGAATAAAATGATTTATTCATTAAATGGGTATAGTGAATTTTATTTAAATAAATTGAGTAATTTACTTAATAAAATAGAAGAATGTGGATAGTTTAATTAAATTGGATTTAATCAAATAGGAAAATGAACATAAAATATTCATTTAGGAATATGGTCATTTTTATACGTCTACAGGAAACCTTTGAGAAAAATCTCAAATTGAATGATGAAGGAATGGGAAAATATTCTTTGCATAATTTTCCACTTTCACCTAAGTTATATGGAAAGCCTACAAATATCCAATCAAAGACCTCAAAGAAATCAAAAGATATGTTTAATGGAGCATTTGTTAGAGCTGGAACCCTTGAAGAAGAAACCGAAGACAAGGACATTCTTGGTTGGTTGTATAAAGATGAAAATGAAACTATAGAAACAACTGTAGAAGTCAATATTCCCATAGAACAATATGGCAATGGTTATAAGATCATGAAAAAAATGGGATATGAAGGAAAAGGACCAATTGGTAAGCAACATCAAGGTATTTCAGAACCTATTTATCCCTACTCACAATCTAATGAAGATAAATCAAGACTTGGATATCTAAAATCAAATCAAAAGCAACATAATCATCAACAGCCAAAGTGGAGGAAGAAATCAGTCTCTAAAGAAGAATAATGGAAAGAAAAGCTACATCAAGTAGTAGAAATAGTAGCCAATAAGCAGAAACAAGAAGAACATGAGAAACAAGAAGAAGAGACTGCAATAAAAAGAAAAGAAGATTCTTGTCAACAAGTTCAAGGAATACGAGCAACTGCAAAATCTAAACAAGATATTCCAGAAGCAGTAAAAATTGAGATAGCAGAAATCAAGGAACTTTTTGCACCATACAACATTCCTGTGTGGTATAGTGGTATAGTCCCAAACAATGGTTCAGAGATAGATTCAAATGAATATGAATAGGGTCCAGATGTCTCATATTGTATATCAAGTGAAGAAAGAAATGAAGAGCAAGAAGCTATCACAAAGGAAGACTTGTCTATTACAAAACAAAAGATGGCATTAGAAAGAAGACAAGAAGAACTTAGAATTGAGAGAAAAGAGGCATATACAAGACAACAAAAGAAAGGGGATGACAAAGACAAAGAAATAATTCCACAAGAAGCAACAATAGATATGGATTAAGCATTTGGAAATATCAGATTTCTATCAAATAAAGAGCATAGTCAAGTAGGATTGACTATTAGTTCAGAAGAAGCTGAGTTTGAAAGAAGATAAAAGCTAGCAAAAGAATTCTCTATATCATGTACACAAGTATGTCAACTTCAAAATGCAAATGAATTTATTAAAAATAATCAAGAAGGAACTTGTAGTACTAAAGACATGTGTGTTGATATAATCCATTCGTTTAAGGGACAAACGTCAGATGAAGAGCCATTTGAGTGCGAACTACAAAATGATGATTTTTTTAGAACTAACTAGAGAATACTTGGGAGAGATAATCCTCAAGATCATTCTATCTAGAATATTACCTACTCTACGCCAAATTATGATGATAATGTCATGAAATTTGAAGCACCTAACGATGACAATGAATATGACTTACCCCTTCTTCATCCTAAACTAATTGGTTGGGATAATGTAGAAAACCCTGAATTAGATGTCTTTTCCAATGATCATGACTTAGCTGTGTATCTTAATGATGTCAAACCCATAAAACCTAAGATATCTTCCATTGTGAAATCAAGTAATGTTTCTTGCAGTCAGGAGAATGCCAAACTTTCCAGTCACAAAATTGAAATAAAACAAGGAAAGAGACCTACTTTTGAAAACCATTTCATGGCAACACTTAGATCAATCAAAAGGGAAAATAAAGGACGTATCTGATGGTTAAAACCTCTTGGAGGCACCAGAAGATGGAAAGTTTGACATCCTCCCTACATATTTTTCAGGAGAGATCTTCTATTCTAATAAAACCATATAAAGTCCTGAAGAAATCAGTAAAAATCAGAAAAGCAGAAAATCCCTAAAAAGCATAAAACAGTGAAAAAATAAAAAAAATGCAATAAATTTAGATGGTGAAAACTTGGTAAACAAGTGCTATCTAAAAAGTAAGTTCCTCCATCTATGAGATTGCTTTGTGCACCTATCCACTCCATCATATCCAATCTATCACCTCCATCTATCTAGCTCATCCATTCCATCTTTCACATCCATTGCTCTAAACCATTAGCAGGAAATATGCAGCTTACCAATAGTTATCAATCTTTGACAAACATGTCGTAGTCACTGTCTTAGATTTTATCATAATCAATCAATCTGCATTTGTAACCTGCCATGGTTTGGATCTTGATCAATTCATACATCCATAATAAATTTTTGCTTCCGCTGGGGAAAAAATCCTAATTCCTTTTGTTAAGGTGATCTTTTGAATCTTTGAAAATCCAAAAACATTTAGAAAACTTAGAAAAACCAAAAACACCTAGGGTTTTGAGATAGTTAACAAGCAAAAAAGATCAAGGTATTTCATGATAACTAAATCGTGAAACTCAGAAAACAAAGAATCAACCAGCAAGTAATAAAGGATTATCCAAGATCATTCATCAAGATGATTATATTAGTTAATGACCATTAGAACATGTGAATGACATGCAAGATTCAATGTTTATTTCTTGATTTTATTGCTAATCATGTACTCTATGTGACTCAATGATGTCCATGACTAGAGAAGATATGATGGGGCATGATTATTTTCTTTGATTGTTGTCTGTGGTTTATCTCTTATTAAGGTATGTACTTGTCTAAGGATATGATCGGCAAAAGATCAAGGAGGACGTTCCAAGTCATGCATGAAAGGAGATAATCCTTATTTGTTCTGCAAGCAATACTCAGGTCAACTTGATTCATTATATCAAGTTGCTTGTATTAACTTGCTATATCAAAATCCATGTAAGAAATACTCAGGTCATCTTGGATCATTATGTCAAGTTGCTTGTATTTTCTTACAACATTTTAATGCTCAATGCTAAAATCAAGCACTATTACAAGACAAGCATATGAAGAATTGCAGTATCATTTTTAGTTAGACCATTTTTAGATTAGTTCATTATTCATCTGCATTATAAGCATCTCATTTCATTCATAGATCAACAGTCCAAATAAAGATTGAGTATACTAAAACAAAAACAAAAAAAAAAAAAATTGCATTTGATCATTGTAGGTGCATTCATTTTTATTTTTTATTTTTTTAAAAATCATCATCCATTTCAATTAGTTTGCATTCAATTTAGTACATTTCATTAATCATGTAGTATATCATCATTATTATTTACATTATCATTTCATTAAAGATCATTCAGTTGCATCTTTGCACTTAGATTCATAATCATCATAAGCATTACTTATAAAAAATCAAAAACATTTGAATAACATATTACATACTCATCCATTTGCATTCCCATGTAGATCATTGCATTTGCATCATTTAAGTTAGTAATCATTTTCTTTTGCATCTATGATCATCAAAATCAAAAATAAAAAAACATTTATCATTACATCATCATATAGAGCATCATCATGAAGAGAAAAGATCATAACATCATCCATATAAATCAATGCATATAGTTCATCATAAAATAGAGTAACATGCATAATAAAGATCATCATCATATAGAGTCCATGTCAACATATAGATCATCATAAAAATAGTAAAAAGTCCAAGTATACAATGATACCAGATCAAAAGTACAAATGTCTCATCAATACAAAGTCAAGTCATGGTTGTCCTGTACCACTACCACTTGACTTTGTTCATCTTTATGGCTGTGGGTGAGAAGATCCTCCAAATGTCTATCTCCCACAATCACCACTCCTCTAAGGAGGTCCCATGACTCCACCGCTACTAGTATCCATCCTCACAGTGGTATGATAACTACCTACTCTCTCGCTCTCTGTGACTAAATCCTCATATAGTCATCGCCAATGGGAAGTCTCAGCAGAGAGAGTGCCTGATCCAACCTACTGAATGTGATCAAGGAGGCCCTGAGTATCCCATTGTCTCCTAACAGCTCTATCTCTCTCTATCATGAGTGTTTGTACCTATGCTCTAAGTTGATCTATCTATGCTCTGAGACTATCCACGGTCTCCTACTCTAGCACATCGTGTTGTGGCACATGAACCCCAATACCCTCATCTCCACCTCCCTGTCCATCTGCTGGAATCTTAGTCCGAGTAGCTCTCAAAACCCATCATCTAATGAGTGGAACATGATCCTTTGAATCCTCATCCTCTCCACCATGCGCTGCAATAACCCTAGGGTCTGGCTGAATCTGACCAAAATCAATGCCTCTCCTGCAACCCCCATATAGTCTAGTCATCCTGCCTCCTCCTATAGATGGCAACCCTCTCGGTGATCTCATCCCTGCCCTGCCAATATCCCTCCCAATCCGTCCAACCTCTCTCTCACCCATAGGAAGTGGTCTCCCAATCCTTCCAACTAGTCCAAACGGTCCTCCATGAACTCTCAATCGACCTACTCTCCATCCAGGTCTTCTACCACCACCACCTCCATCTCCACCCTCATCTCCATCCCCTCCAGCCTCCTGAGAAGCTCTAAGATCTCATCTCCATCTCCATCTTCTGATAACTGGATCATCAGAATTGTCATCCTCATCTCCTGAGCTGGGAAGAGGATCTATTGGATCGGTAATATGAGGAAACGAGTGTGCCATTATGTACTGAGCATAATCTGCAGTAACCCCAGGATCTAGAATGTACAATCTCATATCATAAGCTACCCTAGGAGTAGCCAGAAACTCTACACATGCTAACTCAAATGACAAAGAAGGTCCCCAATCTCGCCTATCTTTGTACCATCATGCATATATCATGACACTAGTAGGGATGGGTTGAATGATACCAAACTATCTCAAAATGTGACTAATCAACTACCTCTAAATAATGTATGGAGTCTGACCAATAATAAATGGTAATGTCTGATCATCATCCATCCATGGCTCACAATCGATATAAGGTCTCCAAATAACACTATCCAGTGAATCAAGAACCCAACGCCAATACTCCATCTTATCGAGCTTATGCTGAGTAAGGATACCTACATACAGATAAACATATGGTTGTCTCACACCACAAACTCTATGATAAATAGGCCACATAATAGCAATGTGCTCCCAACACCAGATCTGCAAAAGTGTGCATCCTGTCGATAGACTAGCACCCTCATCGAAAACAACCTGATGAAGATCATGATACAAATGAGAAAGCATACAAACACCTCATGAATATCGAGTCTAACGTTGCATCATGCTCTGAAAAATCTCATCCCAACCAACAAAAAAACCCTTATAATACATAATACATACCCTCCCATTGGATCTCTCCTCTTTAAATTCTCTCATCACCAAATACAGCTCTACACACCTCGGTCCCTCCATGATCTTGAAAAATCATACTGAACTAACTCACCAGTCACTGGAATGTGGAGAATCCTATAGACATCCTCAAGCGTCACACTAATATCACCCATGGGTAGGTGGAAAGTGTTATGCTCACTATGCAATCTCTCGGCTAACGCTATCAACAATCCCCTATTATGGGTAATATCAGGCATGTATAATAAGTGGCGTAATTTGTAGGCATCTATATGTCTCACCTCTGTCTATGTAAGCTCTGGCACTAAGTACTGCATTTCTGGGAATTTCTCCCGACACTAGAGAACATCAAGTTTCTCATGTTTACCAAGATAATTCAATCATCAATCATCTATCTATCAAATCAAAGAGATCGCTAATCTCTAACATCAACAATTGGTAAATCTTTTCACATGAAGCAAATGAGGCTATCAAATCAATTTAAACCTATCAATCATGGTTGTCTATCAATCACTGAGTTCAATCAAACTCTGCTATGCTCTTCATCATAAACTAAATCGGTTTCTTAGAGATAATCTATCCAATCAAATCAAATCGATCAATCATTTGTCCTATCAATCAACATTATCAAATCAAACAATCAAGTACCAATTCATCACAATTGTGCATCAAAATGCCTAAATCTAATCGTCAAAGTGATTTTTTACTATGAAATCCATCAAACAAATTCATCTGAAGAAAAAGTGCTAATCTTTTTAACAAAAGTTCTATTCTATTGAACACAGGTGCTAAACCATACATATGCATGAACCTTTTTTCACAAAAGTGCTAAATCTTTGAGCCTATGCGTGAAACAATCAAAAGCGTTGTTTTGAGCATCAAAAGTGCAAACACTCATAGCAAAAGCATTGACCAAGAAAAGGTGCTAACATACATCACACATGCACTAACAAAATGAGCATATGTGCTAAACTTAGCAAATGCACTAACTTTATATGCAAAAGCGCTAAAATAGAAAACAAAAACACTAAATATACTTGCCGAAAATTTCCTTTGTATTTTGTGAAACTAATATGTTGCAGGTAGTATTCTAATGATGAAATTCAAGTCGACACAAGTGGTGATGCATTTTCAATTACAATCTGTAGTGTCATAAAATTGTAGAACACAAGATGCCACTGAGAGGGGGGGTGAATTAGTGGTTTCCAAACTTAACCCTTTTAATAATAAGTGTGTATGTGTCGATCAACAGATCTAACACAAGGTGGATATACCAGTGAGATAGGGAAATGACTCAAATGGAAGCACACACAAAAGGAACATCACATAACATTAGATGTACGAGGAAAACCCAACATGCGAAAAACCTCGGTGAGAAATATTGTTAGAGTCTACTGCTCCAATCCAACCTAACAATAAACATTAACTATCAATTTTAGGGCACCCACCCAAGGAGCACCAACCCTTGCACCAAGCTCCAACTTAGTGATTAAGATGATATATATCAATACAAAGTAATAACCTGGTTATAAATGAGTTATGTAACCTTTGCAATCTTTCTTCTAGTTCTACTCTTCTCAACCAATCTTCCTCTTCTCTACTCTTTGTCAGTTCTCTGCTCATTCAGATGCGCTACTACTTGCCACCACCCGTACTCTTCACTTTGCAGGTTCTGTTCACTCTGATCTTTATCAGTTCAATCCTTACTCATCAAGACCTGCACTGATCTTGCCTTGTCGGATCTTCACTGACACTCCCACTACACTGCAACACCTTTTGATGCCTTCCCGCAAGTTCTGGTACCACTGGTTCACTTGACTGCAACACACTTTATAGCTTATTGGTCATTCTAACCTTACCAGTTAAACCTCTGTTAAACCCCCTTACCGATTGCACCTTCCAACACACAATCACTATGATCTTCAGTGAACTCTCTAACAGGTTGGTTCTTTGCTGCACTTTCACTCTCTACTCTTCAATATCTAACACCTAATCATCTAGTAGCATCAATCATCTTCGATCTTTAGTCAACATATTTATATGTGAGTTTTCCTACCATGACCAACATTCAAACTTCACATGTCTAGGGTTTCTTCATTGACCATGAGGCATACAAAATCCAATCAGGTCTTGTCCCAGAGATTTACCACCTGCAATGGATCACTCAACTTCGCCAATCTTGTTGCATCCAAAACATGTTTACCATATTTAGCAAACACGACCTATTTGTTGGTTTGCACTTGTCAATCATGATTAATGAGTTTGTGGTCCCCTTCACCACATTCGATCATAACCTAAACACACTGCATCGATCATGATGCCAACGAATTAGATCTTTGTCCTCTGATCTGTCATGATCCGTATCCTTTTTCTCTTGACCCATGATTTATGCCATCGATATTAATGTCGACCAATCACCAGCTACCTCACTAATAATGTACGGTCCATTTGTTTGACACCTGGACTTCACGTGGCATCTCTATCGGCATGCACCTCAACATAGTCACTGTGTCATTTTAGACCCTGTCACTGACCACAACACACAACCGATGTTCATCTATCAGTTCACTAACTGAAAGATAATTATACATCAACGGGTCATCCTTCAAGTTTGCACTTTATTGTTCTGTCAGTGGAACACATTAACCCCATCACCTAACCTTGTCAATCCACAGTATGCCCATCTTCATCAGATAGGAGCCATTCACTTGTCACTTTGTCAGCTTTACCGGTGAACATCTATACCGGTAATATCTCCTACATTCAAACCTGTAACATGCATGATATCATCATGCTAGCAATTTTCAATTGTTAATGAATCAATTTGCATCTACATTTCGGTTGCAGTCTCTGTCTACAAGTACTAATCTTTTCCTTCTCCTTGATTATCCTGGACATCATCTTGACTGGTTTGTCAAAGTGACAAACTCATCACACTTACTCTTCCTCTTATGTCCCGGTAGCTCATCATACTTTCTCTTGTTGATCTGGTGCACATCTCTAGTTTCCTACACCTGAGGCATCTTTGTGTTTCACCAGTTCATCTGGTGTGAGCCTTCAATCACATGCCTTTAACTTCTTAACTAACCTACCCTAGAGATTTATAATTTATTCCATTCATGATGAGAGATAAACAAACCATTATCACTTACCGATTGGAGTCCTATTGTTTCACATTACTATATCCAACTACATACTGGTTCTGCACTTCTTCAATAGCTCACCTTTCGTTCTTACTGGTCACATGCATACTGATTGGCAACCATACACTTCCAA